>NC_036451.1:7549032-7797506 GCF_002775205.1 Xiphophorus maculatus | reverse complement strand
ATAACATGGAAATTTAGAAATTCTGCATTTATGAGAGCATAATATTTACTCTTTATTTTTATGTGAAATGATTGGTTTTAAAGGTTGACTGTCACTGCTCCACAAATTAAAAAGGAAGAATTAATGGAGAAAAAAATGCATGTGAGGCTTTAAAATGTATTACATCCATTGATTTATATGGGACTTATGATGACTTTTCAAAAATTTTGCATAGTGTTAGGGTGTTGTTTTCTTTAAAAAAATATATCTTCAAAAACACCCTTTGAAAAACGTTGATCTAATTCTTCATAAGTCCTGTAAATAATTACCTCAAGTAAGGAATTTTCCCCCCCAATAGTCACTTTATAAAAATGTATATATAAAAATACTTTTCCATCCATTATATTGAAAGAAAACGAAACAGTAATACGAGTTCCTGAAATTGCACTGCATTAACCAATAAAACAAGACAACAATGGAGTAAAAGCTTTATCTTTATTTATTATTTTCATTATATCACACCATTTCTTCTTTAATCTGCAGTATTCCAGTAAGTTGGTGACCATTTTCATCTACTGTAAGCTCTGTAACACAACCATTCAAGCTTGCTTCAGTAGTTCATTTAACCATATAAAAACGTTTTTATTTTTCACTTAGGTTTCTTGAGGTTTTTTTTTTGTGATAAGACCATATCTTGCTATTGCAGAATTTTTCTGTGTTAAATAGATACAGCTGGTGCCTTTACATTATAGACTCAATACATCAATCTTTACCATTTTTACTATGGATGACAATAGCTGCTATACACACTCTTTATGTGAAAGACTGACAGTCTGAAATATGGACTGAAATGTTTAATTACCGGTAACTTAGATTTTTGTTAGCTACAGAGCATGATGATTCCTACTATACATGTGCTTCATTAATATTTTATGCAGTTACAGCATGAGCTTTTTTATGTTATGTAAATTTAGTACACATTTCAACCCTGGCAGAAACTCTGTAGCTGAACAACCCCTGTGTTTTTCAGGGCTTCCAAAATCTGGTGGTATTAATTTGCTGAAAGTTGTTTAAATGTCAAAGTCACTGCAAAGTCTATTGATTTAATTCAACATAAATCGTGTTTTGACTAAAACGACACTTTATATGCATACTCAAATTATTCTCTATTCTTGTTTTGACTCTTGAAAGACGTATGGTGGTTTTAAGACAACAATCACCTTTTTAAGAAAAAAAAAATCTTTATAAAGCATCGTTTCAATCAGATAGCACATTTTAAATGCCATTTTTCGTTTGCTTATACAAAGTGTAGTGTTTAAAAGGGATTTTGTCAGCTATTTAAGTGAACTACAACTGCAGTTTTAATTTAATTGTTCAGTTGTGTGGTGAAATGTTTAGATTGTATGAATCATAGATGTGTTCAGTTATGTTTTTCAGTTTTTTCTATCAGTTTGAAACATATCTCACTGACTTTAAGAAACTGACATTGTCAAATTGTTAAATCGGCATCTTGTCTTTGGAAGAAAATTTCTATGCACCAATGCAGATGTTGATAATCTTTCTCAATGGGAAAATAAGTTAAGCACAAGAACATTCTTACCACCGCATGGCCAAGTAAGCTCACGTTTACTTATTTTACGCTGTTTACCTTTTCCACCCAGTCATCAACTGTTTTGAACATGTTTGAAGCTTAATGGTGAGAGTAGGAGGACAAAGTTTGACACAGGAAAAAATCGTACATTGTAGAATGTAAGAACTGATGTTACAATCGCAGCATCACGTCTGTCATCATCTCCGTTTTTTGCCTGCACGGGTAAATTCAGCTTTGTCTCTCATCATGTCCTTGAGACTTCTTGTTGTCAGCACACAACCTGTATAGCTCAATGTTTCTAAGATGCTTTACATAAAACTCTGCATTGTTTGATCTGCCAACATAGTACATCAAAGTGAAATTATGTTTTCACTTTTACTGTTAACCTCACAATCTTTAGTTCCTAACTAAAAAACAATGTTTTATTTCATATAATGAAATTATGAGCACTATGGAACACAAATTATGAGGAACATGAAGCACAGTGAAAAACAGTTATTTTTCCTTACATATTTCTCTTTTTGTTTTTGGTTACCTCATATTTTTGATCATCTTAACAATTTTTCAACAAATGTTTATTTTGGGTGTTTTTGTATTATTTCTTTGTTCTATGGAATTTTGGCTCATTTTTCAACAACATACAATTCAGCTTTGGTGAATGTTGGTGGATGCGTTGGAGGATGTGCCTAACAACCTGCTATGGCATCACAATTGGATTTAAAAACAGAATTTGTAAAGGCCAGTGTTTTTCAGTTCCGATCCCCAGGGACCACTGCCCTGCATGTCTCAGTAGACATTTTAGGTGCCAGTTTGAACCTTCAGTTTAACCATGCTTAATGTAGATGCAAAAACAACGCACACAATCACGTTCAGATTTAATAAATCACATTGAGGGTGGTAAGTCATTACATTTGCATATTATCCTCCCCGTATTTTAAGCCTTCTGGTAGTCAGCGCATGAAGGCAGATACATTAAATTTGTTGTGTCTGCTATTCTCCTCATTTTCTTGACACAGTCCTGTTTGCATGTTTGTAGATCAGGTTTACACATGCTATCAAGTTTACACTTGTTTTTGTATGTGGAAGCCTTTGCCTGAATTGTGATAGTGTCTGATTCATGGCCTTATTTTAAAGAAATATTATATTGCTTTTTCTTGAGTTTTAATAGAACACATACTTTCCAAAACAGCTCTTTAGAATATTTTTTGATACATGTTAGGTAGGTCTTTGTTTTTGTCTGCTGGGTTTATCTGGCCCAGGTGTGTCTTGTTTTCCATAAAATATGGGAAATACTGCCACCCCAATTAACATTAATTGTTAATATAAAACATTTTATTTTTTCAAGAATACAGAAGTAGAATAAATATGAGGGAAAATGCTTTTTATCCAAACTGAAATAATCAACATTACAACTAAACTACTTGGACCGAAGAGATTCTAAAATTAAATGGATGTACTTGTGTCTCCATGACAGCCAGATAAACTTAACTGTAAGTAAAATCAAAATAAGGTCTGTGTTGCTCTGCTCAATAAGATGGTGGACATAAGGTACACACCGAATTCATTGCTTCTAAAAATAATAAAAGCCTCTGAATATGAAAAAAATATATATTTTCATATTCAGAAAAAAAATATTCTCTATTTGGAGAGAATATTTCTCTCCAAATAGAGAGAAATATTCTCTCTATTTGGAGAGAATATTCCAAATATCTCTCTTTGGAATATTAAAAACTACTTAACTGCAACTCAATGTTTGTTTGAATGGTGAAAACAATTATGTTGCACACCAACATGTTAGTGCAAAACTAGTCACAAAGAGCCACACAAAATCAACATTCTTAGTGCATTCATTTGATTTGTCACTTTTTTCCAGTGTTTCTATTTCAGGACTAATTAATCTGGTTCCATCAAAGAAGTTAATCCCAAGAACATCCCAGCTGAATAGTGAATCAGAAATTTGGATACAAAACCTTCATTAAAAATGTATCAAGGAAACAAGCCCCACATAAAGAATAAATTATGTTGAAATGTGCTGCTTGGTATTTGTCAAAAGGCAAAGTTGCTGTGAGCGCGGGGTGTTCTTTTCTGTGTTTGGTGTTAGAATCATGGCATGGTAATTCTTCTTCATTTATGCTGCATAAATTACATTTCAGCTATGACAGTGGAGTCTGCCCCGCATGGCAGCCCATAGCCAATCTTAACAATTAATTTGATATCTGGGAACGTAGTTCATTTGTGTGGCTCTGAGGGAATTTACAATCTCATAAAATGGCTATTCTCAAAAAGCAATGGAAATTATACCCAAACAGAAGCAAATGTACTGTTATGCTGGTATATTTGTGCATTTTGTTCAAATGCTTACCTTAAAATCCAAACACAAAAGTGTTAAAGATGGAAAAAAAAGTTTCTATTGTGATCAGATTTGTTTGCTTATGATACAAGACTTTCACACAAATAATTTATGTTGCCTGAATCAACAGCAAAAGGTAAAATAGTTGGAAAGGGATTACACAATTCCTACTTTCTAGATACCAGCAGTTCTTACAATAACACAATAGTTGAAACATCCAAAAAGATTGTGAAAAGACTAAAACAGATTCAGTTATGTCATTCACAGAGGGAATAAGGTCGGGTCATGCTTAAAACCACTGGCACTATTCTCACTTTTTTCTCCTGTCTCTGTTCAGTTCTCACTCACAGTGGCTCCCCGGTGCTCATGGCAAAACTCACAGTATCTCAGTCAGTGGTGCGGAGGACAGTGTGTTGCAAAAACGAAGCAGCGGCTGGATGCTGGTTGAAGATATTGGAAATATGAAAGCAGGGGACAAAGTTGGTTACAGAGTGTGGTTCTGTTTCTGTTTGGTAGATTTGTATGCAGTGTTGAAAATAAACATTTTAATTTTGATTAAAATATTACTCAAAGGTAAGAATGCCTGCTTTCATAACAAATACATAGAATTAGGCAGATATTAGTCAGAGTGACTCCTCTTTTCTCAGTGCAACATAGCCTCATTGGAACACATATTCTTTTCTATTGACTGTACGTTGACAAAAGTTGCATCTTAAGGGCTACAGAATTAAAAATGCCATTGCTCTGAATGGTTACTCATCCAAATCCATTTTCCCCTGCCTCTCTGGGAATCTGGTCTTACAATTCAATCATCCATAATGTGTTTTTGATCCTGTTTGGTGAAAGCTGGTAATAAAATTCATCATTTAATCATATAAATTCCCTGTGCATCAGACTCATGATAAGACGGTGCCAAGAACCTACTTTTAAAAGTTTAATTATCCCTGAGATATATTATGAGATTAATTTCAAGGCATTGTATCAATGCAGGCTTGAGATAGTAAGTTATTTTGTGAGTCTCACCATGAGAACAAAGTAGTTGCCACATTTATCCATTCATCTATCCACTGTCTGAACCCTCTTGTCCTAGCTGGGTTTCAGTGGGAGGGCTGGTTTCTATCCACCAGTCACTGGTCGAGAGGCAGGGTACACCAGGGTACATGGTCGATCCATGCACTATATTTGTATTCCAAATATTTTATTTAAACATTACCAATACCTGTACGTATAACAGCGGTATTACAATGAAAAGGTTTTATTAAACAAGTAATGCAAGTAGGAAGACTTGATGCTAGGTCTATGACTTTGTTCCTTGTGAGTAATGATTTTAACATTTAAGCAGTGTTCTTGATTTGGACGAGGTCATCTCAAGAAAAAAATGCCATCAATCTTTAGGATACAGTCCATGAAACACAATGCTCCATTTCAGCTGCAGTGTTTCCTTCAGGGAATCACAAGGATCGTTCAAGTTGACTGGACCCAGTAGACAGCAGTAAATTGTTTGTTCTGAGAAATGAATCAGGATCCAGGGTGTTCTTTTAGGCTTCCACTGTGAGAGAAATGTCTCTGAAACTGGGCAGAATGGACAGTGTTGTGTGTTCTGTCGTTTCACTTTATTGTGGCTTGCAATTACTCTGGGTATTTAATATGTTTTTTTTCCTTTCTCAATCCTGATTTACTGAATTCATTCTCTAGATATCTTTTCTTCACAGATTTTAAACAAAAAAGCACATCTTATTTTCATACCCTGCTGACTTTGATCCAAAAATATAAGTATTCTAAGCTGCCCAAGAAAAGGTTTTAAAATGACAAAAATTCTCATACATGAGCTTTATACACTTTGGTCTTCATATAGCTTAAATATGCAATGTTCTGAGTTCTTTTGCACTATGCACTAGTTGTCACAGTAGAACTATGCTGTATTTATCAAAATGCAAAAAAAATAGAAAAACATTTATCTCACACTAATACTGTTTATTTTTTTAAATTATCGTTTTTGTTATTTTTTCAGTTCCTCTTTTTTTTATTTCACCTCTTCTCATTTTTATTGAAGGATCTTCTAAAAATCTATGCATGTCAATGTTAGCAGGATGGCAGTTTAATAGAACTGTCTCTGCATTTCTAGATTCATTTACCTGCCAAGGTCACTTGGCCTTAGCTGCAGTTGACGGCTCCTAGTTAACTGGGCCAGATGGTCTCCCCTGCAACACATTGTCTTTTGTTCTCGTGTCCCCACTCTGAAGGTGAGGACATCAGAAATGATACTCATAAACCAGTATCCTGACTTTCAGCAATTAACGGCAGATCAAGTGGACAGAATGTTCTGTGTCCATTAAAAAGACAAATGAAACCTGGCTGTCATGTTTCAGCCTGATTCTTCTCAAAACAAGCTTTGTTGAAGAAATCTGACACTATATAAATAACCATGGTTCATAGGATAATTCAACAAATCTTTTGCCATATGGGTTGCAGTTTATCATTTCACAGCAATCCATATTTCATAAGAATGTCAGGGCTCATTGATATATTATTGTCACTGATATTTGTCTTGCCTTAGTCAGGCTTCTCCTTTGGACTAAGCTTTTGACATACAGTAGGTGTTCGTATTCCTGCATTTGAGGTTCTTTGTGTATTTTTCCATCTCTACTTTTCATCTTATACATACTGACAGTTTAGAACTGGTGTTTTTTAACAATGAAATGTAAAAACAAATTTAAAAACAAGTTTTTGATGACTAAAAAATAAAAGGCAAGAGTTGCCACTGACTTCAAGAATCAATATGAAGATCACCAGACCATCTAAAAATAATTTCCTACAGCCCCACTGGCACAAATTAGCTGCTTTCACTGTGTTTGCTTTAGAAGGTTTATGGACAGACTACTTCCTGGATAAACACGTATGACATTATCAGTCTGTCAAGAAGATTCAGATCACCTTTTTGTTTCCAGCTGCTCTCCATGAACAGTTTACAAAATGCATTTAAAACTATCACAGTGCTGCTGCTTTTTTTTTTTTACATGTAACCTTAAAGCTAGTATTACTACTTGTTAGTATTGACACATTATTGTGTCTTACAAAACAATGTTTTTAAATTTACTTATGAATCTTACTTTAAATCCCACCTGTTTAGAGTAGCTTTTGAGACATTATAAACGAAACAATAATCAATATTTTGATGCGTAATCGTGTGTTCTGTAACTTTGTATTTTTTTTGTGTGTTTCAATGATGTAATGCACTTTAAACTGCTTTGTTGCTGAAATGTGCAATGCAAACAAACTTGATTGATTGATTGAATCTGCTCTTTTTCAAAGCATTGTTATGGTATATACTTTTTTTGTGCAAAATATCTTTAGTTTTGGAATTTAATAAATTTACCTCAAAACCATCACTCATGTTTAGCTACTAAGTGACTGATTTGAATGTTGCTTTGGATTTAATCTTTTTTTCTGCATCGTGTGTACATTTATTTTTTGTTTATCAACAGGAAATAAACTGTTAGTCGCCGTCAGAACTACTCAAGGCTTCAGAAAAGTTAGTATAAGACTGACAAAAAAATAAACAATAAAAAACTGTTCTGTTGTTCTCGAGTTTCAGTTGCCGCCTTGTTGAAATGCCAAGATATTAAACATAAAAAACAAATAAACAAATGCAAAAAAAAGTAATTTTACTTACCTAACTAAATGTAAAAATATGTAGAATTGTTACAATATACCTCATGAAATAATTACATTCATTTTTATTATTATTATTATTTCAGATATGAAACAGCTGCAATTATTTATTAACATCCCACATACTTCATTGAAATAAGCAACACATACAGCAGACTTAAATTAATTTGTAAAAAACAAGTCCGTGTTAAGGGTTAGTATAAAGAAAGGATCTAAATCTATCTTTTTAAATATAAAACGTATTATGTCTTGATCTTTGAGACACAAACTCATTAATGTAGAAGAAAACTAACCTTTCAGTGCACTATATTGAAATGACCATTCTCATTGTCTACTCTCTGTCTTTAGTGCCTTGGTTAAGAAGACAGATGAAATGTCCTTTTGAAAATCCTATAATTACCATGGAGTAATCAGTTCATTTAACATTCGTCTTTCCTTTTTGTCCAACATGTACAATGGATTAACGATGGCTAATTGGACAGGAGGGCCCACCCAAATGATGCAGACTTAGGAATAAAAGTGGCTTTCAACATAGGGAGATATGATGGGCCTATACGTCCTATTCTGAATAATTTTCTGATAACATTGAGAACACTCTTGCCATTTTTTTCAGAAACGCGATGGGGAAAAAAACCCTGTCAGAGAACAGCTTGCAGTTGCTGTGAGGCTTTGTGAACAAAGACTGCCTGCAGCTCAAGATAAAATGACAGGGGGTGACAAATTCATAACGGCTTTGTGTTCGTACAATTCAGAGGGATTCTGGGGTTGGCCAAGAATAAGGTGACACAGTTGACAAGGATTTCATCTGGCTGAACTTGCCACACGCTGCAGCAAAAAGACAATCCCTGACAAGATGTATCTTGAAGAAGTCAAGTACTGGAAGATTTCCTTTTACTATTTGCTGCCGACTCAAATAAACAAAGACTACACATCAGAGTAAATTTATTGTAGAAATTATTAAAAACAAGATCAAGTATAAGGTATATAAGAAGCTTAAACTTACAGTATTTACACTATAATCTTTATAAAGTCTTTTGAAATTTTAAGTATAATGAGTAACAGTGGCATTCAAAAAGTCAATGTAATTTCGTGTTTTTGGAAGAAGCGCCATCTTTAATGCTAAAGACTCATACTGTAGCCTATTTATGCTTTAAAATAGAGTAAGTATGAATTTAGTTAATTTTTTATTTTCAATAGACACTCCACTGACTTGGATATTGATAACTGACAGGTCTAATATGTTTCTAATGACTGAAAGTCATATTAGCATTTTGGATAAACTGAGATTACCGGCTTTAATCCGGTCAAGAATCTGTGGAGTAAAATAGTGATTAAAGTCGTAATTAATTTGTGAAGATATCTGTGGAGACGATGAGGCTTAACTGTACTTTGAAACCTTTTTTTCACCTAATCAATGAATGTTAAATCATTTGTTTTGAAAATTTTAAATGCTTACTGAATTTATGGTGAGCTCACCATACTCACTTTTGCTTTGAGATTTACAACCTTATATTCGGCATATGGTGTAACATATCAATGTGAGCCTTATTAGAGCATCTCCAGTCACTACCTGGCAGTATCACTTTGAGGATGCTGACAAAAAAAATCCACCTGCCAGGCAACCCTGCACCCTCCTGGAACACATGCTTTGAAGACAAAAAAATGAAAAAAGGCAGAGAGGGAAAGAGCGGGGAAACATATCTACATTCATCGAACTTCAACTGCTCATACCTTTATCTCTTACCTTCCAGCACACCTTACGTCAAGCTGCTGCTGCACACATACATGTATTTCATCAAACCAGTTAATCTATGAGCTTAGAATGATATATAATTTTTGGAATTATTTATCTTAAAGCACAAACAAACCATACATCCCTGGTTTCCTAATACATCACATTTGCTCTTCTCATGTGGAAGTGGGAAGTGGTGTTGCATACACATACCAGTACAGATGTTAAGAGACAAAAGTCATTTTTTCTAAGTCCAAGCCAAGTCTCAAGTCTTTCACCCCAATTCAGAATCAAGTCTCACGTTTCTATAAACTGATATACTGTATATATTTGTTTTTTCTACTCCACAATCTTTAGAGCACCTCTAACTCTACATCACTATATGTGTCCATACCTGTTCTGTTTGTCCTTATGCCTAAATTATCATATGAAATAAAAATATATTTCTTTTAAAATTGATCAACAGTATATAATAATTAACATTTAATTTACCATCTAAAAATCTGCTAATAGCAGATTTATATTGTTTTTAAAATGTATCAATTATAATATTTGCCCCTTTGGAAATATATAAATAAACATTTATGGTAAAAGAAGAATAATAGAAAGAGATTAAAACCGGTCAATGTTGAATTTCAGATAGGGAAAAAAATCTTGTTTAAGTTTTGAACTAAAGGGCACTTTGCACTAACTAGGGTTTATAGACTTTAATTCTTTTTCTGCTCCATCTCAGAGTTTTACTTGTCTGAAAGTCTGAAACAGATTTTTACTGCTGTTACTTTCATTCTCTTTTCTTTTCTTGTTATTACATTATGTGGACAGATTTTTCTTCCACACTGTCACTTTGAGATGTCCTTGTAAAATCACAGGTCGAAATGGCGGTCTATGCTAGACAGGTCACCTGTCTTTGTGATCACCTGGAGGCAGGTGAGAGAACTCAGCAAGCTGTCAATCATGTCCGTGAGCAGGGTCAAGTAGACAACAAACTAGGGAAAGGAGGGCAAAAAGTCTGGTCAGGTAATGGACACAGACTTCTCCGTTTAGGTTTAAAAAAAAAAATCTTTTTTTTCTCAGTATAACATAACACAATGTAAAACTCAAAAAGTTAATCTTACATACTAATGAATGTTTGAAGAAACAGCTGTATTTTAATACATCAATTAAACTTGAGCTCTTGAGCTCAATTAAAAAAATTTTTTTTTAGATATTTTCAATATTTGCACCAAAACAACATTGACACATGTTTGCATCAAGAAGCTGATGCGAAGGCTGATGCTTGGCTCCTGATTTAAACATGTCACCAGAAAAGCTGAAAAACATAAACTACCATATAATAATAATAATAATAATAATAATAATAATAATAATAATAATAATAACAATAATAATAAAATATTTAGGAATATAATAATATGCAGATATAAAAGACAGATGGCAATCAAATGAGAGACTGGTAAACAATTGTACTAATGGTGAACTTGATGACATATAAATGCCTAATTAATTAATTCTGGTAATATGTTCCTATGTTAGCTCATATCTCAGATGCAAATTCAATGCATCTAAGATATGATTTTGAACTCTAATTTCTAGGCAATACCTGGAGAGGGCAAAATGTCTCAAGGCATCTGGAGTGTTGGCAAAGAAGTAAAGAATTGCTGAACAATAGTGGCACAACAGTGCAACATGGCATTCTCTAAAGGGCTCAAACAATGTGGTATAGAAGTGATTCAAGCATTCAATTTACACAGTGTGAGACTCAGCCAACTATTCATAATTTCTTTTTCTACGAATTCAAACCCATTTACCATTGTCGCCCCACAGGTTTATCCTATAAAAAAGGTCAAAATTTCTGGAAGCTTGCATTGTTTTTTATAATGGTTTTGTGCTCTCTATATGGATTTTGCAATGCATTTATTACAATTCAGAGTTCATTCTTCAAAATTTGACAAAGACATTTCTTAATGTGCTGATGATGTGATGGAAAGCCTGGCTCTTCAGAGAGCTGATTCTTTTGGCTCGGCTCCCAAAGAACAGCCAGTTTTTTCGGCTCTCAAATGGTTCTTTATTTATTATCATCACCAACCTGATATGCATTACACAGGTGAAAAGATGGTGACCTCTGTAGATGAGAAATAGCATAAATATATACATTTTTTGAAGTAATTATGAGTTTATATGAATTACAAATAAAAACTTTTAGGTTAGCAGGAAAATTACAATACATTTAGTTGAACTAGTTGAACACAATACATATGTTCAACTAGTTGTGTATCCCATTAAAAACCTCATAATCCTGTGTTGCATTACTGTTACTGCTACTTGACTGAGTAAATGCCCCATGGCCAAACCCCTCCCCTCCTGAAACAAACAAATGCCAATAAGATGGAAATAAACATCTGTTGTTAATTTTGGCCCAGTTTTACTTATTGGGCTGACGCATGTTAAAAAATGACATTGGCCAATACCAATATTGATTGTTTCATTGAAGTGTTTCAGGACTGGGCTAAGTGTCCTCTTTTTTTGGAAATCAAAATATAAAATTCCAATTGGTGTGAACAATTTTAGAGATTTTATTTTATTTTTTACATTTTTATTTAAAAACTACTGAAATCTGCGGCACACTGTCGAATAATATTTTGTCACATTTTAGTGAGCTTTCCAAAAATTGTATTGTAAACTTATGTATGATGTTAAGGTATGCTAAACTGCTAATATTTTTGATTGCTAAAACTGTCGTTCCACCTGCAAAGCTGAAATGAAACTTAAAAAAGAACATGATCACACAAAACCCCCACAGTTTCAATAATTGTAGATTTTGAATGTGCTCACCTTCTCTTCAGGGTAGTTTGGCAGTGAGGTAGTGAACTGTCTGCTGTGTGTATTTTATCCTCAAAAGGTCTGAGATTAAAAAAAAAAAGAAGAAGAAATAAACACAGGGAAATTGAGACTAATTAGACTCTTCTCTGATAAGGGGTTCAAACATATTGGGTAAGCAGAGGTCTTCCAATAAATTGTGTACTGTTTCAAGTGTAAAGGTAAGATACAGTTCATCAAGTGCAATTCATCTCAGCAGTGAAGGTACGGGTTGGCTGTAAACTACTACAAACCCCTGGCATCATTACACACTTGAATGCTCACTGTCTGTTAAGAGGCGTGCCGCCAGTGGTCTATTTGTGCATTCAACCGTACAGTGTACAAGCAAGGCCAGAGACATTACCCTTGCTGTGTGTCGTGACACTGTAGCCTCATCAAGGTAACCTGCAGAGAAGCAATCTGTTTATATAGTTTATCAGTGCTCCTCCAAATCTCTCTTGTTTTGCATCATATTTGAAGCTACCGCTTGTAGTAATGCCCAACAGTTATGGGAAGTGATCGGTCAGTAGTTCTTTTCTCAGAGCAGGTGGGAAACTTCACTTTTTTTGTCAGACTAAATGATTTAACTCGACTGGAAAGTTTATTAATGTGCTGCTGAAAATAATAGAGTAGTGGTAGAATACTAGAGTAATCAAACCATGGTTCAAACAAAAAATAAAAAAAAAGGCTTCACAAATTATTTGAACATTTACCAAAGGACAGAAAAGAAAACCCTTAAAAAATCCTTTTGCGAGTTCTTTCTCTCTTCCTGACCTTTGCTGACAGTAAATGCCACATTTTCAGAATGACATAAACGTAAAGCATATCTGACATATTTAAGAAGTTGGATCTCCTATGTAGACAAAAATCCAGTAATTTCCCTTGATGCAGCAGCTGAGCACACTCATCTGTGTGATGACAAACGGAAAGGGTTATCTGGTCCCCTCAGAATAGCTCGCAAACATTGCTCAGATAAACCTAATTTTGCCCAAGGCTTTCCTCACCTGCTTGAAAACTAGAGCAATACATTAGCAAGTATCTGTAAGCAGTCCCTGTTTTCTGAAAATAAAGTAATCTTACCTCTGTGCAGAGCAGAGTTTAACTTTTCCTTGGGGTTTTAGTAATAATCATTGATTTATTTATTATTTTTTTTCCCGACTTAAGGATGATAGAAATAGAAGAAAAATAGCAAGCACTATCAACAGTCCTGTAGCACACTGCCAAATATATTGGCATCATCTTTACTAATTCATATTTTTTGCATAATATTATTCATGAATAATAATGTTGCCTCATAGTAGAAACTGTATGCAATATTCAGTATGCCGAAGGAGGCCAAAAAACAATGCAGTCATTAAAAATATGAAGTGTGGGTTGTGAGATTTACAGACTAGATTATTTACTGAAAAAATGTTATTCAATTTCTTTATGTATGTAAATGCATATTTAAAATGAAATCTTGACGTTTTTGACAGCCATTAAACTTTCAAATTTAATCCTTGGCTTCCTAAAGAGCTGTCCAAGAAAAGCCTCACATCATTTTCCCTGAATATGTCATAGGACAGATGTGAGTTGACCTTCAGTGCATCTTTACCCCAAGACTAGACTTGATTTTAGAACAGACAGCCAAACCTAAGGTCAGGAGGGATTAATTAGCTTTTAGAAACCCACCCAGCAGATGTCAAGGTAATCTTGGGATGCCGACTGCAGAGGTCAGAGCAATATTTCAAGGCAGAGGGAACCAGAGCTGATCCCACCAGTGTCCAGTTCTCTGCCATACCCGGCATTAGGCACAAATACGCTAAGGCCGCTTCAGCCCTCAGTCAGTCCTTATTAAAGACACAGTGAATAAGTAGGTCACATTTTGGAAGCTGGTGAGATTCATGAAAACTTTCAATTCTCCAAATGAACAAGAGGATAAATGTTGGGTAACAGTATTCATTAGGGTGTTCAGTAATTCAGTGGAATAAAGTCAATGTTTTGAATGTTTAGTGATTATCTTTTTTATTATGCATATTTTTCTTGCTTTTTAAACATGCACCAGGGAGAAAATATAAACCTGTTTTATCTAGATGAACAGTCTTGCTTCTCCCTCTCCAATCTCTGCTACACTGGGATGCTGTGCCAGCACAAGAGGAAGCTCCCAGCCAAACTAATTATTATTTTGTGAAAGGTGAGAAAACACTCACAGCTGAGAGGTGTTGGAATGGGAGTTGATGAAGACTGGTCACAGCCATGTTAAACTTCTGGTGATCTGGCAAACAGTCCAGGAGCAAACACTGTAAAACATTTTGATGGTGTTACCAACACTGTTTATTTCTTTTAAAAAAATCTGCAGATCACAAATCACTTCAAAAGTGTTTAATCGATCTTTATCTGCAATAATCTAAAGAAATGAACAATAGTTTATTAAACAAATGATCTGATTTGTGTTCAAAGCATTTGGCATCTAACAGTTACTAAATGCCACAGTAGTTGCTAAGGGAAGAATGTTCCCTAGCAACATCCAAAAACACTATTTAAGAAATTGGTATTTTGCAATATTTCCTCACATACACTTCCATAAAATCATAAGTCTTTATACATTTTCTATGCAAACACTGCTATCTTACATCTTATAATGCAGTTTTGTGTTAATAAAGGAATTATTGTCATGCACGTTTTTTTCAAGTTGATGAATACAGCAGTGTCTCTCTGGGCAATTTCAAAAGGGAAATAAAGTTATGTTTAAGTGTAACTATTTTGCTCTTTAAATGAGGCAATCCAAATTCACTCTAAAACATATGATTATCTATTTTTCAAAAGAAAAGCCCCGTATTTTAAAATCCCTCTGAATTGTTTTTTTGCAATCTGTATACAAGCCCTTTACAATTGTTTTATGAGATGCAAAGCAGAGCTGATGAACTGAAACTTGATTATTTGTCTCACATTTCAGATGTCAGTGTAAATCACTCCATAGAGGTCAGGACATGATAATATTCCTACCCAGAAATGTTAGAATTGTAATCATTAATATTATCAGAGGGGGATGAGATGGGATCAGATGGGACCATCAGACAGCAATGGTCTCAAGTGCTGAAACTGTGTCCAGGACTAATGGCCTCCAATATATAGGGCACTCCAGCATCATGTTCGCCCCCAGAAATGTTTTCTTGATAGCATAAAATAAAACAGACCAAGTGATCACATGCTTATTAAGTGTACAGTATCTATAATCTCAGGAGAACCCATCTCATTAATCTATTTGTACGACATACCGACATAGTCAAAGGTTTTGACAGTGTTCACATATTTAAGATGTCCAAGATTATCCAGCAAGTGACAGGAGAGCTTCATATAGAAGAGTGTTCTGTAAAATTGTACAGCCACCAGCTTGCTCAACGTGAGCAGCAGATGGCTGTGGGTATATTTACACAGTAGGGTCAAAAAAAATCTTTAGAAATCAGACTTGTAACAAAAAGGTCAGCAAGTAAACCAGATTTGTCTAAAAAACGATTACTGAACTATGAAAAATGGCTACAAAGTTGTTTTTTTGTTTATTTTTTTCAAGGACTATCCCTCCTACTGTTTGAAACTTCTAGTAAATCATGTCTCGAAGGTGAGACACAACATAAGTCCTGTATCAAACCAGCTAAGAGGCATTCTGAGCTACATGAGGGGCTGCTTATTATCCTTGAGAGCAGACTTACTCACAATTCTGCCAAAGAACATTGGGTAACTTCTTCAAACATTCACACACAGTTCAGGTGAATATCTGCAGACATTTCAGCATGCTGGAGTGCTATCATGAAGAAAAAGTGCTAATAAACCATCTTATTGATCCTAAAATTAGAACACATAGCCAAGAGTCACTAAGAGGCTTTGGTTGTGGGACAACTTCAAACAAAGTGTTAACAACTCTAAGCTCTAACAAGATAAGTATGGATCACAGTAAGCTAGAATTTTAACCAGATGCTAAATTAAAGGGTGCCACTGTAAGTGCTGAAAAATTAAAACCCACTCTAAAATTACTATTTCTTTTACATAAATTTGATGCATCTGCTAATACTTGTCTTTGAACTTAAATTATTTTTTCTCTGGTGTTAGGGAGAAAAAAATATCTCCTGTCTCTGCCATGATTGCAGATTTTTGTTGGGTTGCTAAGGATAGGAACAGTCTGACAAAACAGACTTGGTGTAAATGGAAAAAAAAACAAGCAATGTTGGCAGGCTATCATTAATAACACCAAGCAAATGTTACTGTTCAACAGACTCCGTGCATAATTGCACACTTGTCATAATTGAGCAATGATGAATGTAACATTTAATTTTCATTAAAAACATTTTTTATCCATATGTCAAAGGTACTCTCAAAAATAAGTCAGTTTATATTACACATTTTATTGTTAGTCTAATTAAAATTAAAATAATTACTTCAAATTCCTTGTTTCAGATTTTTGCACCTCGGTTAAATTGGAAAGGGAAGAAAATCTATAACTTTTTGGGGAAAAAATGACAGAAATTGAAAAAAAAAGTAATATCCTTCATTATGTCGTTATTTGTGACTGAGAATACCTCATTTCACTGTGTTTCTGGTTGCTCCCACTGTCAGAAACCAGTGACCCACTCTGAAGAAGCGCAACGTTAATGACTCAGAAAATTCAGCCAGACTGGATGCTTCCATGGGAACATCAGCTCAACCTCTATATTACATGGATGTGTGCATGAGCAGGTGCAACGCTTAAATGCAGGTTTCATCAAATTCTGCAATTAACAAGTTTAGAATAACTTTGATGGCTGAGCATTTCGCCCTCTAATAGCCAACTAAAGAGCACAGAGTTCAACGTGGTGCTTATACAGTTCTCATTATATCACTTCCATCTTTTTCTTTTCCTATTGATTCTCTGGTTTATGATTCGTACTTAATATCATGAAAAATCTGCTAAAGGGTACATACATTTCTTTAATACTGGGATTGGTATAAAAGAAGTTTCTAAAGCTTTTAGTTGTTCCACTCCTACATATTAAACCCTATAACGATCCAAACATTTCAAATATAATTGTAGCACAATAAGTGATATAACAACAATGAAAAGAAAATGTTTTTTAACCCTGCAAGTGTCATTACTCTAACACTAAATGGGATTATGTAAAGTTTGTACTGTTTGCAGTGTTGGATGTAGTAAACAGCCCAGCGTAACGGACATCTTCCATTCAGTGTAAGTGTAATCATTTTCCACTTTCGCTTTGTTGGCTAAAACATTTGTAACAATGGTTATATCATATTTAGCAAAAAAATAAAAATGATGAATAATGCAGGCCTATCATTCTTTTAGTTATTAACTCAGTTTTTACACTAAAAAATTTTATTATTTAAGTTTGAAAAATAAATAAATAGGCAGACAGACAGACAGACAGATAATAGATGGAATTTTTTTTCATTTTAAGTGAGTGAATGTTCAATGCAACTATGATCCAAGTATCAAGATTTAAATTGAATGTTTTCATAATTCTAAGCTGAGAATGTTCACATGAGTTTAGTTATTCATAGATATGAGACTGTTTTTTAAATATTTGATAATTGTCACATTACCCAAGTGTAATCATAGGATCGGCTTCACATTTCACACTCTCTCACACAGTTTATGCATAATTTGGTTCTGTTACACCAGTCAAGGGAACTCATATTCAGTATCTGCACCATTCGTCAGAAACAAGCTGCAAATGTTTCTGCCCATCAAAGAAGGAACTGGCTCCAACCGTGTGAGATGCACATAAATAACAGGGTAGCTGACTCAACATTCACCTTGTTGTCAGGTGATTACTGTAAACATTAAATTATATTGCTCATATAAGGAAAAAAAAAGGAAACAATGTAATGCTCGTTCACTTAACAACCACTTATGTGGCAGTTTATCATCAAATTACACTGAGCTCAAAAACATAGTGATCAAAACATGATGGATAGCTTTCACATTACTCAACCTCCACAATTCTTCCTGGCAGCACCCACAGAAACATTCGTTTACACTTGGCTGTGTGGGTGGAAATGTGAATGTAGAGTACATAATCATGCAAACTGTCATGGTTTCTCACAACACACTGGGGAGCAATTAAGTTTAAACAGGCTTACACTGGGTTAGTAATTTCAAAAGCAATCAATACTCCTTAGATGTGTTGACACCTAGCACGTTGAAACTGAGCTAGGTTAAAAACATTTTTTATGATAGACATCAACAGATTTAATTTACATTGTAAAATTAACAGTTGAGTTTGTTTATTATCAATTTCTAATGAACACATTTACTGTGATGAAGTAACCACTAAAGTCAATAGAAAAGTGAAAATCATAAGCACAAATTTATCCCAAACAAAAATAAGCAACCTTTTAAAGATCATTTAATCCCAAATCAACTTTTTTGCAGATAAACTGTTTAAATTTTTTTAAAGTGCTATCTGTATGTGTCTGTGCAAAACATGACAATTTTGTGCAAATTTGTTTAATTCTACAATAATTTGCCTAAACCTGTCATAGTGCTGCCATTGTTGGGTTGAACTGTGGCTACTTTTGTCAGATTTTCCCATTGGTTACCAGGTTATAGTTTGGTTGATGTCTACGTTACACCCCCACATTATAAAACCATCTTTCTCAGACACTGCCATGATTTTAACAAACACTGCCATGTAAAACCGGCATGTATACAGTCATGGTACATTTAAAACCAGTTCAGAAAAACAACAAATAAAGCAGTTGCACCAGCAACAACACAGTGCACAGATACAGGACGTTTGGGAGACATATCCATGTTACCCCCCTTCCACCATACGATACAGCCATGCTGAATAAACTAGACCATGTTTCACATTTAATTGTGCTGATGTGGTGTGTAGCAGGTACGCTCCAACTCCCTGAAAAGGAAGACTGACCAAACTGTATTTTCCAGCATTTGTTGTAGCACAAGGGATTCCACTGATGTTTATAAAAGTCAATGGTAGAGAAATTACCTCACATCTTCTACCCAGTGTTTAGCTTGTAGGGAACACGCATCCCCTCTTGGAAGTTATTTAACTTGCTGGCTGAGTGAAAAACTGAACCAAATTTCTTAAAGGAGAGGCTAAAGAAAAGGTTTAATATAGATCAACACCTATAAAATTGATGGTTAAAATAAGACAATCTGGACAAATTTCAAGTCTTCCTATAAATGTTTTCTATTTTCACATGTGTAAATACTCTTCTTCTGGTTAAAGTGTAGATCTCATGAGTGAGGGGAAGAGCACATGATAATCTCGAAATGAGAAGAGGAATAAAAAGAGCTAGTCTCTCCACAGATGTTAATGTCACAGTACATATCTTGACTTCAATATTTTAATCACTGATACTTGATTATCAACAATATTCCAACCAAATGTGAAGAAAGATTTAGCTTGTAAGAGCAGAAATAGTCTTGCGCTTAACTGTTATAAAAATAATGATTCTATGATTTTTAATTTGATCCTTTTAGTGTGTCAAGTAAGTCAAGTGGAAATGTTACTTTTGCACGTGGAACTGATTGATAGGATTGATGTAAGTTGCTTGATAACCTGCTGCCCAGACTTATCTGATAGATAGCCAAACTGGCACATGTAACAAGAAACACCAGAGTCCTTATCAATATTCCGACTGCATCTTGAACCACTGGAAACAGATGGCTTTGCTACTCATTTTTTACACAAAGCTTAAGAAATTGTAACAACCCTTGCATATAAAATACAACGTAGGCCCCAAATAATGAGGTGCCACTCGGCATAATGTCCACATTTCTGATGGATTTGGGTTCATAATGGATGTCTAATTACTGCTTGTAAGTTCTAAAAGGTGGCAGTTCCTGCATAAATGATCAGCTTCACTAACTACCACACTTGCTTTTTGAAAACAACACATGCAAACTTAATGATGATTATGACAATCATAACAGCTCTATTTAGTTGGAACCACTCTGCCATACACATGCAGAGTACTTATATTCTCAAGCATAGGCTGAAAACTTCATTTGTCATAGAAGTGCGTGACACTACAGGCCCTCTGGCTTGATTCTCAGAAAAATTCTACCAGCGATCTGCAGGATGATTTGAACGTGTCTGAGATGGAGCTGATCCATTAGAAGTCTTCTTCTTGTGTGCTTTTAAATGGGACTTACTGAAATGATATTCAGGTGTTGCAAATAGGAAAGTCTTTCAACTGCATCACATTAGAAAGGATAATTTTTTAAAGTAAAAGTTAACCCTCAGTAGGCCAAAAGAAAAAAAAAAGCAGCTTTGACATCCATTGCTGTTGTATGTAGATATTGTTGTAAGAACCAGAAACATAATACAAATGTTCAGGCTCAGAACTTTTGTATGTAAAAAAAAAACTATTATTTGTGTTAAAATTCTATCAGAACCAGAAATGTTGTCAACCTAAATTTTATTAGACCTTTCAGATTTTTATATCCTTGCCATAAGTTGTCATTCATCACTGTAGGTATATTGGGCTAAGCACAGAGTGCTTTTAAACCTTGTTTGGTTTCTAAGCTACTGCTTTCAGACACCACATCTACTGGCTTTATCCATCTGACTAGACAAACCAACCTCTAATGTTTTGCCCTATGAGGAGGCTTGTTATTTTTTTTACATTGTATTGATGATTTGATGTTCCATAATTGTCATCCTTAACATAGATTGGCTGTGTTTTTTTTTTTCCTTTTATATTGTTTTACATATTTCTCAACTTCAGATGTGGCAATGATTACCATTCATGAGCTGCACGCCTGAACAGAAGTGAATAAGAAAAGTCATAAAAATAATTAAATATGACTTTTATCAGAAATTCCATTTAAAGATGTAACCATAATCTGAGAAAGAATTTTGAATGTCTGTAGCCAAGTTTTTGTTTGGTTTGGTAGGCAGATTGCTGCTATGTTTGATATATGTCTCAGCAACAATTTATTTCCACCAGACAGCCATAATGTCACTGCTTTGTCAAATTCATTCACACTGATCAAGAAGCAATTTTAGCAGTGACATTAGAAAAGCTTTTTTTTTTCATTTAGTTTTTGACATTTTAGCCAATATGTCTGACACACAATTTATGCAAATTGAACTTCTCTAATAAGCATCATCTTTGGTTCAATTGTTTTGGACCTTTTTTCCTCTCATTTGACAGTCTGCATATCTAGTTTTGGTCATGAAACTAGCCTTATTATTTTTCTGATAAGGGCATGCCTATTGAGATGTCACTATTCTGTTTGCGTGGAGCAATCACCCGATCCAAGCAATTTGGATTTAAAATATTACTTGCACCCCTCAGGGGAGATGCTTCCCTCTCAACCACATGTAGTTACATGCACAGATGCACACAGACACACACATTAAAGCACCTCATCAATGTCATTTTAAATCAGACTTGCGTGATGGATGCTTTTCAGGGCCAAGTGGGAAAACAGAGATATGATCTCACTTCCTCTCTCCAAATTCTTGCACTTTGCTTTGCCCTGAAGGGGAGAAATTGAGGATCTGCTTGTGTTGATGACAAAAAGGTACTAAAGTTACACTGAGATTGACCACCTGTTGTAGAAGAGCAACAGAGATCATGTTTTTTTGTACCCTGGACTACACTTTGCTTGCACCCCTTCAATGTATATGCATATTCTCTCCAAAAAGTTGAAAAATTAATGCCACCAACACTGATATTGGGTATCTGTTACAGAGCAGCTGCACTGTGAAATTGATATTAATTGAAATTGATTATTCAATGTGGACCACATGAGTCATTAATTTCTAATCTACCCTTTCAATCAATAATATATCTCTCCTGCTAAAGCAGTTTTACAGCTTTTAACCCTTGTTTATGAATACAATGATGACAATGATAAAATTCCTTTATTAAAAACTAGGCTTCTCTGCCTCATCATTATTTTAGTGCATTGCCCACATCTATTACACAACACATCTGCTAAATGAAAAGAAATATTTGGAGAAATCCACAGATTTATATGTTTGCATTAACATTTTCATTTTAAAATCCTATAGTTAGGATTTTAAAATGAAAATGTTAATGCAAACATTCACATTGAAGTTGTGAGTGTGCAGGTATAGTGATGCTATCCAATAGACCTTTGTTTCTTCTTTAAATGCAAACATTAATGATTGGATTTTTCTTCCACTTCAACTGATCATTTTTAAGGAGGTTCATACAGAAAGACTGAAGTGATTTTATTTCATTAAAAAAAGCAAGGCACAAAAAACATAATGCCTTCAATCCTCAATTATTCAATTCCTTCCTATATGAGTAGAAACAAGTTGTCGTAAGTATAATAATTGATTTCTTCCCATATTTGATTAGATTGTATTTACTTGTAAACATATGTAGAAATATATATGAAAAACAAAACAAGAAAATTAAGTTGCCATGGTGCCATTTATGTACTGCTGGATCAAACTGCTTTTATTTGCTTGATTCAGTGACAGTTCAAACCTAGCAAAACACAATAGAAGATGTATCAGGCTATCCTATTTGACTGGCAATGTCAATCACAGTGGGAGTCTGACATTGAATGTTTTCTGTTCTAAAAATGGAATGATCATCCTCCTGTGGGGTTTAATTTGTAGCTTACCTTACTTTGTAGACGACGTAGACGTGGTTAAAACGCCTTTCACTTTCTAGGAGGAAGGGTCTGTGACACCCAGGTTGCAGCAGTCACTTAAAGGGTTTTTCAATTTGGCAAAAGTTTATATAGCTGAACATTTTATTTTCCATTAACCCTCTTGGAGTTTTAAGAAACAGGATCATTGGGACGCCACAAGTTTTTCACCCCTTGTGCTGTCCACTGGGACCTCACTGACCCTGGGAGGGCTTTTCCAAGTTTTTTGTGTGGGTGTGGGTGTGTGTGTGTGTGTGTGGTTTCTGCAACTGACAGTCTGATGAGACACCCTCCACACTCACCTTTGTCCTATTGTGACATCTGCTACCCTCTTCCTGAGTGTTGCGCTAAGACCGTGGGAGGGTTATACCAACAGTAACTGAACCTGAATTAAATATGTTTGTTGACAAATGTTATATTCAATTTAGTTTGCAAAGACTATGATCATTTGTAAAAATGCTTGCCAAACCAAATAAAAACAGCTGTGATTTGTTGAATGTAAAAGAGAAGATATATGAAAGTTAGAGGTCAAATTGTTTGACAAAATCCCAGCTATTATACTGCATTTTCTCCTCAGTCTGAGGCAGGATGCTAAATGATGTTTGGAGAAGCAAAAGTCATCAAGGTGGAATATAAAACCTAATTTTTAATATCTTTGTCGTGTTCTGTGTTTTCTGTGTGTTAATTTCGAGTTTTCTGTGTCCTTGAGTCTCTTCGTTGTCCTGTCCTCCCCTTGATTGTTCCCAGGTGTGTCTCGTTCTGTGATTACCCACTGTGTATTTAACTCCACCTGTGTTCCTCATTGGGTCCTTGTCAATGTCTTGTCAGTTCAGTGTCAATTCGTTGTCAATGTGTCCATGTGCGCGCTGCCAGTTGTTTGGACTGTGCTTTTCTTCATTAAATTTCATTATTCATCTTACCTGGGTCCGCTGCGTCTGCCTCACCACCCTTCACCGCACCACTTCATGACAATCTTCTTTTTTTATGGAATTTATAACAATCCAAAACCTTTACATAAGTGCTGTGTAAATCTATGCTGCCACTTGTGACTAGGTTTCTATCATAATCTACAAACATTTATTTTGTTCAGATTAAATGCTTACTTAAACACAAACAACTTCTTCTCCCCTCGCCAAACACTTTATTGGGACATAAATTAACATGGGCTTCTTCAGGCAAAGTGGTTTGCCACAATGCAGCCTGATTGGACTTTGATTATGTTTGCTGGTTCAACCTTAATTATCCCAGTCGTTCAGTCAACATCTTCTGCTGATTACCGACATACATCACCGTAAGGTTGTAAGTACAAGCATCCTCTGCAACATTTGGAGTAGCATTGAGGCTCTTAATGATCATTTCTTAACACTTAGGGCTGGTCAGGGTTTGATATGTTGTGTGTGTCTGTAATGGAAGCTTTATTGATAAAAGCTTACAAGTAGTTTCTTCGGATGAACTTTCCAAATCTTCAATCATTCCTTTTTAAGAAGGCTTTTTGTGTTTTGAAGTGATTGAACTAGCCATTTTCCATCATTTATTTACATAAGTACTGTCTTTGATTCTCGCTGTCACAGGAATACTTAGTTAATTTTGATTTTAACAGTTATGCGGTGTTCAACCTTGATTCCTTATAGAAATAAAATGTCTTTTCTGGAACATACAAATCTTAGACACAAAAAAAACTGCTCAGATCCTGCCTCCTCCTTCGGCAGTACATTCCCACCAGCATTGCAGGCAGTTTACAACTGAAAGAGGCCCCTTCAGAAATCAGTTTAATTCAATTCAGTTTACCTTTCTAGCATCAATTCACAACATTTCAAAAAACATTTTAATTCAGTCACACATGCATTACAATTGATTCTGCTCATCAAACAGCACACTTTCATTATTCAAATTACTTCAATAACGTTTCTATTTAATTTTATGAAATTTAGGTGGTTCACTGACTTGGTAATTTTGATCTAATTCATTAGTTTTATTAATAATTGCCTTAAGAAAATATTTATATTTTTCATATCCAAACAGAAGAGGTTCAAGAACAGAATCCTGTGGTACTACCCAAGTAATCTTGGAGTGTGACGAAAATGTATCATTCATTCAAACAAACTTGAAACTGTTAGAGAAATAAAAATGTCCTGTCAAACCATTGTGATGATAACATGTCAAAACATTTGTAGATCTGTGGAGGTCTCTAGGAGGTTGTGGAAGAGGTTTCCTTCCTGACATATTGGCTGTTTTTTCCCCTTAATTTTACCACGATGTCACAGTGTCTTTTTTTACAGTGTATGTAAAAATCTGATTGCACCCGTAGAATATCAGGATATTTACCTGCCCAGCAAAGATTTGGAATATATCTGTTTGGTGTCCGAGAAAAATCTGGTGATGAAAAAGCTGGATGTGACTACTCAAAACTATTTCATATTAGTGATGACAGAGATGCTGTCTGACACACATTAGTTTATTATGTTATGAAGAACCAAATTAAACCAATTTTTGCACAGAACTACACAAGCAAAGAAGGATGTTAAAAATTTTATTGGCCATGTACAGCAAAGTTCTTCCAGTTAATCCAGACCTGATCAGTACATCTCTCCTTCCACATATGCCTTCAGTACTGTGGTAAGTGTATGAAGACACACTTTCCCAATTTTCTGCTAAAATGTCCAAAGTCCCAAAACCTGACTTTGGAGACCAATAGCACTGATATGGCTTTGAAGTATTGGGTTTCATATATTGTGCCTCTATATTTTAAAAGAATTTCATAATGCCATGCTGGTGATAGACTCCTGTCATTGTAGATAAGAAATATTTTTCATCCACAGAACCCTCACTCCTGTATGCAGTTACGCAAGAGAGATCAACAGCAACAGACCGTTTAAATCACCTTTCATGGTGGTTAGATATGATCTCTTGAAAGACTTTTCAGTGTTACGCATTGAGCAATAATTTTCACTCATAGTTCAGATTCATTCAGTAACATTGTTTTAAGAAAAATAATAATCTTCTTTAGGAATCACTGCTAATTGAAAACATGTTCTATTCCAGTGGCTAAAAATTAGTTTTCCCTTTTTACCCATTAGTGTCCATCTTGTCAATTGAATAGGCAAGTGTACAATTTTATTTTTTCTTACATCTCCTGTAATATTTAGGCTACTGAAACAACATAACTTGATGAAGCCTTTGGCATGTTATTAAATCTTGAACCTTATTTTGGGCAAGTATATATCTCTGACACAGCTTAATTTTCTCTGCTACGCTATAAGACCATACTGACAGTCTAACAAGCACAATGTGAAACCCGATGTAGAATTTAAGTGTGCTCTGCGTTCATGTCCAAATTGCTAAATCCTCAAATGAGCATGAAAATGTATGTTTGATAAATGAGGTGGGTAGCAGTTTTAAAGGAATTATAATTTCTGCTAAGCATAGTGTGTGAAGGGGTGTTCACGCCCATCTGTGGAGTATTCACACACTCCACAGATGATTTTATATGTGCTGTTATTAACTTTAGGCTAAAATACAGTACAGACCAAAAGTTTGTCTCATTAAATGAGAAAGTGTGTCCAAACCTTTGGTCTGTACTGTAGATTTCCACAAAACAGATTTGGATGAACCTTTTGTTGAGCTATTGAGTTAAAGTTGGACTGTGTGAAGCCTTTGCTCCCTATAGGCTGCACACAAACACACCCCAGCATGCAGATATGCATTGATCCTTGTCTTTATGCATTTGTCTTGACCAGTGAGTGAAGACTATATGAGTTATATACAATGAAAAAAAAACATATGCCATGTGGCAAACTAATCATAAGAATTATTTTATATATACATATATACAGTACAGACCAAAAGTTTGGACACACGTTTTAATTCAATGAGTTTCCTTTATTTTCATGACTATTGACATTGTAGATTCACACTGAAGGCATCAAAACTATGAATAACACATGTGGAAATATGCACTAAACAAAAAAGTGTAAAACTACTGAAAATACCCCTTATATTAGTTTCTTCAAAGTAGCAACCTTTTGCTGTGATTACTGCTTTGCACACTCTGCATTTTCTTGATGAGCTTCAAGAGGTCGTCACCTGAAATGGTTTTCACTTCATAGGTGTGCCCTGTCAGGTTAAAAAGTGGGATTTCTTGCCTTATAAATAGTCATGAAAATAAAATAAAGAAAACCCATTGAATTAGAAGGTGTGTCCAAACTTTTGGTCTGTACTGTATATACATATAATATAATCCAAAAGGATAAAATAGAGATCTAAACCCTGACAAAACTTGTTCTTTTGAAGAGATATTTCATTAGAAATAGAGGCAATCTTTCCGATCAGCCACTTAAAAAACCCTCAAGGTGAAAATATTTTAGAAAAATCCTTTTGGAGTTACTACTTTGATATGCCTTAGGCCTCTTTTGTCCAGAGAACTAATAATGCTGATTTTACAATCCACTCTATTGTCAACATACACAGACCCAGACATTGACTGTGAAGCTGTATATTTGCTAAAATCTGACACAATCCCAATAATTCATAACTGACCTTGTCTCATGGCTGTGCCAGAATCCTCTGATGAGTACATGTCACAGCAAAGGAGAGACTAATAAGGGAAGCAATGGAAAGCCTGGCCACAGTCTCCCTAAAGCAATTCTTTAGTAATTGATGTTGCAGCATAAAATGGCTCTCGATGGGGACAGCTGATTAGGTTGCTTTTTTTTTTTTGCTGGTTGTTTTCTTTTCACTATTACTCCCCACACCCACACTCCTTTGCCTTCCAGTCACTCACCAGGTAAAATGACAGTTTCACATCCAATTATCCCATTATGGCTGATAAGATTCCTGCATGTACTGTCATTTGTCTTTCAACTAATCTGTAAATGTGTGGCTGCCAACCTGAAGGGTATTTTGAAGACCAAGAATTGACCATCATTAATAAAGGTAAACAGTAAACAGAAGACATAATGATTGTTTTGTTATTCCTCTGCTAAGACATCAATTTACTTAAAGTTTTGTGTTTCTTTTATATTTTCTGTTTGGTGTTTGGCAAAGCACAAAGCAACTCCTGAGTGTTAAATATGGTGCTTAAAACATTAGCTCAATTTTTGATTTCCATGGGCCAGTCTCTTGGTCCTTGTTAAAGCAAGAATTTGCCCTGGTGAAGCTCCTAGTTGGCACTAACACAGAACCTGTATCACATACATGTTATGGTGGAAACACAAAAAACTGGAGCTGAAACAAGCACCAACACTAGTTTAGTGAAACCATTTTTACATGTCACTTATTTTCTTTTCTGCACTACGTGTTTAAGGCGGTGGCATAGCTGAAGTAATACAGTATATATCCAGCAACTGTTACCCCACATAAATCAGTGGTCCTTGAATGTGAGTGGAGTATCACTCTAAAGTGAGCTCACAGTGTGCTTTTGGTGGTTTATGAGCTGCACTTTCATTGAAGCGTGGAACATTTGTGTTCTGCAGGGACGTCTGAGCAGTCTTATTACCACCATGTTGTGTGAGGACTTTTGAAAGAATATTTCCATAATGAAAGTAGAGCCAGTGTCCGACTCATTCTGCCATTCTCTCTGCTGATTGTTTCATGCTGTTTTCTCTTCTCTGTGTGAGATAATTTACAAGGACACCATATTCTTACATTTTCCAAAGGAATTTCTTTTTGTTGTTTTTTTTTTAAGATGCAATATAATGGAACATGAAAAACTAAACTGGCTGAAGATGGTGAGATTTTAACTTTTGAAAGGAATGTTTGATTGTTTAATCAATAAAAAATATTTGCAAGTCAGTTCAGCTTTACCTGCAAACTGGTTGTGAAATACATAATTCTATCATAGATGGCATAGGTCTGCAATACGTTGTTTATGCCAGATAATTAACAATAAAACATCAAGAAACATTGCTTGTCGTCAGCTTCCAAAGGTTCTCCTTGCAGAGGATGGCTGTCATCTGTGCACTGAGAGGTAACCACAGCAACAGCTCAAGGGGCAGTGATTGGCACTGGAGGTTCCTCCTGTTCCTGGCTGATTGTCTTCACTCAGGCACTAAAAGGAGCCTTAAGTACTTGATTTTTTTCCCAAATTGAAAACTGACTCATACATTACAGACATCCATGAAAGCAAAACAAATCCTGGAGGGCTACTTTTTTATGATTTAAAGTAGCTTCTCTTTCACATATCTCTGAATCTAGTGGTTGTTGCACTCAACCAGCTTTTTAGAATCCCAGTTCAAAAAAACAAGTTGTCAAATAAATTAAAAGAAAACTAATGGTAAACAGTAAAACTGCATTTTTACACTTTAAGCTGATTTTCTTTTGAATTATGGTACTTACTAAATGGAATTGTCCAACTTTTTAAAACTGGGTAATTGATTAAATGCAGACATTTAACTTGACTTATTTTTTTAAAAGTTATATCCATAAATATAGAGTTAAATGTTATTCTATTTAGCAGATTTTGCTTCATTTACTTTAGCGGGTAGTTGTTTTTCTTGCATGTGGAAAGTATACTATTGATTGTATTACACGTACTATTAAATCTTAAAGTTCACAGAGAAGATTATAATATCCAGTCATCGCTATGTTCATCCAAAACACCCGAATGTGCCGCTTTTATTACCTCTTTTACTCTCTGTCTGTTATTCTCAGCACATCAGTCGATCCAGTCTGCCCTTCTAATGAATGGCATTCATCTAGCACCACAAGTAATGTCATTTTACAATGCATCATAGCAGCTAATAAACTCAGGATTGATTTGTGCTTATACAAAAACACATCAGGCGGAAACCATCACATCAGTAATAAATTGATGCTGATCTGGTCGTGGGGATGGAGCAGCCAAATGCCAGCAGAGTTTTATTTATTTATATTTTTTTTCATATTGGAGGCTCCTCAGCTCAGTAATCGATCTTGGTGCAGAGCCTTTTGTTCTCTGAAGTAATAAAGCAGCGTATTGATTTATTGGCGGGCGACAGTTACCTTTTGCCTTCTCCTCCTGTTCTGTGTTTCATTCCCTTGTCGGGTCTCCAGAGAGGAAAAGTTTGGTCTGTACAAAAGCCGAAGCACTACACTTTAAGTAAAAGCACATCCATTCTGACATTGAGATTTAGACTCTCTGCAAAACTACTGCAGGAGGTATTGATCAGGACAAGCACATATCTGTGAAATGGATGTTTCTCAGAGGAGGGGACTTTGTCATTATTCACAAATGTGCCGATTTATTTTTTCAGTATCACAAATGGTAAAACTGGCAACTTATAGAACATACAGAGAGAAATTTGAACAATTTTCTTTGCACAATCTCTTTTGATCCTGCAGCATCCCTGGTCTTCTCTTATGAACTTTTCCTATCTGCTGTCCACACAAGTTCTCTTAAGGATTTAGGTCTCCTGACACAGTTGGTGGAAGTTTGATTTTGTGTTCAATGAACCATTTCTGCGTTGACTTACCCAAATGTTTCAGATCATTGTCCTGTTAAACGGCCCAGTGATAGGCGCCACCAGTCATTTACAAAGACTGGATTTTCAGAGAGTCCATGATGCCCTGCACTCTTAACAAGATCCACTGGGTGTTTGGAAGAGAAACTGGCCTACAGTGTCACAGATTCTCTGTTTATACTTTGCAGTGGACATGAGGTGATTTTCTATGTCTAAATCTTTTACAAAAAATCTCCCCTTGCAGCATTTGTTACTGAAAATTTCAACCTTGGCCCTATCTATGCATTACAATGCAGAGTAACTAAAATGTTCAGATGTGCCTAATTTTGAATATGATAAAACACTTTCATCTACCATGTGAGTCACAGAGTTTGATAAAAATGTGGCTTTAAAAGTTATTTTGGAGCTTTCTCACTCTTGCTGCCTTGGAGTAAAACTGTATTTCCATCAGGGTGTCATATTTTAGGAATTAAAGCTGATGATTACACACAGCTGCTGTATTCTTTTCCCAGTAAGCTCGAGTGTGAAGTTTCAACCGTCCACGGACAGTATGCCCGAGTCTGTGGGAGCCTTCATTTACGTGCTAAGTTGTAACATTTTCCTATACTTTACTCTTACTAAGTGAGCTTGTATGAGATTATGGTGAATGCCAAGAGGTTCCCAAACTATGTGCTGAGAAGTCTGAATGTAATTTTGGGAGAAGGTCCAGAAATTAGCAAAAGTTCACTTTATGTGTACAACTGTTTATTTGTGACTAATCTCCTGTCATTTCTGACAGTAAAATTCATTAAACTTATGGGAATTTTGTACTTTTATTCTGCCAATTTAATCACATTTCATATCTTGTTACTTTACACACATAAATAAGTAAACTGAACTTAAAGTTCTGCAAAACATTGAGTTTAATCTTAAAGATAGAAAATAAATTCATGTGGAAAATGTTTCTCCTTTCAATGATATACTTAAACCTGGAACCTATGAAGTTAGTTCATATGTTGTTTTTTTTCCATATTAATTTTTATTTCCCAAGTGACATTTTTATTTTTCATGATTCCATGCTTTACAAAGAAAACACATTCTTTGACCTTTAAAAATAATTCATACATTTCAACAATGAGAAATTTCCCTGTTTTGGAGAAGGATCTTAATATTGTTTTAAAGCTAAAGCTAAGCTGTCTCTTGGGTAATTTTATTATTAAATGGCAGTAAACATGTCATTTTTTCTGAAATGACAATTATTCAGATTTTAAATTCCACACTTCTGGTATAAAATGATTCACAATAGTTTTGTGTTCCAACTTGAGCTTTACATTTCTATTGTTTCTGGAGAGTTTGCTTTGCTCCAACACAGCAGCTAAAACTTACTAACAGAGCTGTTTTCTTGCTTCATAAATGAAGTACTTCGCTTTGCAAATAATTGTTATTAATGAACAGTGCAATGGTGTTTTAGGTCTCTGTTATACGGTTGTCGCTCGGAGGAAGAGCTGAGATCCATCTGAGTGCCTTACAAAACAGACCAGATAAGTTACAGTTATAAATAAGACATATTCTGTTTCAGTTTTATTTCAAAGTGAATGTTAAAATATGAAAACTCTTGTAAGGCATCTTGATCTCTGGGGATTTGTTATATTAAATGCACAAATTTAAAAATATATATATTAGACACATTTATACATCAAATTAATTGTGATAAAACACTTGGTATTGTACTTCTGAAAGACTATTACCACTTTTATTATTTAAGTGAGAAATAATTAATGATACTTCACATTTACCTTCAAAGAAAAACATGGAAGAAAAATAGTTTTGTATTTAATCTTTCAAGCTCTAGTGGCCTTTATTGAAAAGTACATTGACAGGAAATAGGGCAAAGAGTAATGAGGAAGACTGGTAGCAAAAACTATATGTCCTGTATTATCAAATATAGTAAGATATTGTGTTTGGGATATTAGTTCAAATTAAACGGGTTATTGTTAATATTTACAAATTTAGATATAGCATACTGAAAACTTGTATCGGTGCTCGAAGTCATTTTGAAAATGCATTTTTTCCGCTGTATTAAATCTATTCTCTTTGCCTGCCTGCTTTTCAGATTAAAGTTAGGCATTTACCTGTCCAAGATCAACACTTGTGTATAAAAGTTTTAGATTTTAGGTAAACGTTTCTTCCAGGTTCAGTCAAACAGAAAGTATAGAGAAGGAAAGGTCTTGTTCATAATGCAGATTGAGGAGAATACTGTTAGCTGGATTTGTAGTTCTAGGCTATCGTAAACTGACAAACAACAAAAAGTCAGAGATTTTCTAATCAATATTTTCCTCTGGAATCATACTGTCACAAGAAAGACTAGGGGAACTGCTGGGAAAAAGCAGCTTACAAGCAGCAATAAATTATAGTGAGCTGCCTCGACAGGAAGGGTTTTTAGGGACCAGTCTGGTAATTGCGCTATGAGCAGAGTGCTGTTAAACATTGTAATTATGGGCAAACTACCTAGGGATTTTTTACTTTGCTGGAGGAGGCACACACACTCTTTAGAGGCGTGAATAAATACATAGATATGTTTAAGTCCCGAACATCTTTTTTTCTTAAAAGAAAAAAAAAAAAGACCATTCAACTCCCTAATTGCTCAGACTGTGGAGTTTTTAAAGTATTTTTCATAAAGATGTGGGGGAATATTCAAACAGATTTTTTGTCTCAAATAATCTTTCCTCCGCAGTTCTTTTCAAACCAACCAAAAACACTTTTGGACACTTAATAGCCCCCAGGTTGACACAAAATCACAAAGGACCCACAAACGCAACCAGAGCATGTGTCCCTAAATATTCCATGCCTGCTCTTCCTATGCTACGGTGCAGGACTCATTTCCTCTGTGTAATTGACACTACTTCTTTCAGGGAATAGACATGCTGACATTTTGTAATGCATTCCACCACTTACATTTCATCAAACACTACTCATCCATAAACAGCCCCCGTCCAATGTAGCTTTTGACATGAGTTGGAGTTGATGGGAGGAGTAGACAAATTGAGGTGACGACTGTTAACCTTCACAGGCGCTTGACTTCCCTTTGGTCCATAGTGTCACCGAAGCTCATACAGGCTCCCTGATTAGAGATGGCATGTTGCACCTGACATTAATAAAGCTGATAGAATCTTTCACCTACAGTGCAGAAGCAAAGCATTTGATCAGGGACTGAAAAGCCCTCCAGGTTGTTTTTATCTCTTTAGCTTTATTAAATTACTTTTAAACTGGAAACAGTGGCGATAAGATTGAATGCAAAGAGAAAACTGAGCATTCAAAAGCAAACTTACATAAATAAACATGGGGCTGTAAAATTTCATTTTAAACCTGTGACTTTTCGGCATTCAAAATTAATAAAGTCTTGCTGCAGCAAAATGTCAAACAGTGTTTACCCTCTATGTGAGTAAGGGATTACTTTGTGAAACCTGGAAATAAAGTTATTTTTTCAGATTACTAAAGACAAAGCTAAAAGAACACTATTGCAGTCTGTCTGCTATGCTATTTAGAATTGACTGTCAGAAAGAAAAAGAAATAAAACATCATACGGGATTTTATGATAAAAATCATCCCTCTCACATATGAGATACATATGAGATGATAGTACCAAAGTTGAAAAGGCTTTGACCAAACAGCTTGGAACTTGACAAGTGGCAAAACTGATTATGTGAAAACTGTACAAAAAACCTGCAGAGTTCTGCAAAATACAAGAGGTATAGGAAATAACTCCACTTCATATTTACATTGTTGAAAGGGGTAGCACTTATTTTAAATATGCTTTTAAAAAAACATCCAGGTTATGGAAATTTTGTGGCCATGAATGAATATAATTACACAAACAAACAACATTGAGTGCAGGATAATGACACTGATTAAAAATAGAGCACTTTACTTTGCTCCTTCTTCTCAGAATGCTTTGACAAGGTGACACAGCCACATAAAGACATTTTGTGCAGGCATGGTTTGGTAATGGTTTGCTTTGCATTTGAGTGGAGCAGAAATGCAGCATGCTGTCTGAGCTAATTTGTATTTGTTCTAAAAGTGGACACACTGCTGAAGTTGCATGTCAGCAGTACAATAGCAGCAGCTACTGTCCTCTGTCAGTGTCTATACTGGATCTGTTTAACCACAGCTCAGTGCTGTGCACTCGTGGCTGCTTGACAGAGCTCACAGCTCACTACCCAACCGTATGTGTTTGTATAAGGGAGTTAAAAATGTTCGCAACAGCTTCATGTTGCTGCAATGTGTGCAAAGCAGAAAAAAAACACTGCATTATTGCAAATTCTGTGTACTTCTTCAATAACAGAGAAGATAAGAAAAATGGAAAACTGAACAAAAACACATTCAGTCAGGCCTTATTCATAACATACAGCCCATTCCACTGTATACTCGACTGGAAAGCGAGCCTACAGAAAATATTTTTTTTTCAGTTCCTTCCTTCAGAATAGACAATGTAAAAACCACTGCATTATTAACCCCTGCAAGGTTGTATTGAAAAGCTTAAATCACTGGGAAACATAATTAAAATTAATTAAAAATACCATAAATATGGGCTTGTTCAAGTCAGTGCTGTTCAAGCGGCTTATAATTATGAGCACATAAAGGCATCATCAAGCCTTTATGATGAAGAAAAAGAACATTTCCTAGAAAGGGATATCTACCTCTAAATTGTAATCTTGAATCAGAGTGTAGAACAAATAACACTGATGTATAGTGAAGATGTATACTTTGATTTTGACACTCAACCATCTCTTGTGTTAAGATAGAAAGGCCCAAAAAGTAAAAAATAAAGCACTCTTGACAACTGAGATTTTTAGAGCATCATCTTCAGTTGTGCAACACATCAAACCATGAAGCAGACTTCAAACTACAACAGAAGACCTCACAGGGTGCTACTACGGAAGCCAAAGAAAAGAAACCAAGGCAACAATTCAGTCGATCATCTAAAACATATAATATAAAAAAAACTGGATGTTGCCTGGTCCAATGAGTCTCAATGTAAGCTGCAACATTCAGATGGTTGAGTCTGATTTTGGCTTAGAGGTGTCAGTGAGCATCATTCAGAGGAGAGCATTGTTCACTTTTTGCTTGCCATGCATCATACTTTTCCTCCCAAATATTGTAGTGTACCATTGGGGCAGAATAAGATGGAAGATGGGACACAAAGATTACTACACATTCATTAATCTGGACTCAGGTATCAATATATGTATGGTATATACTGTGCATATATACCATACATATAGTATATATGCATATATACCATATATGCCTGGGGTCTGGCGGTTGGGGGTCCCCGGTTAAAATATTACAGCTTAGCTGGGTATTGGTGCTGACCATGTTATGCTCATACTGGACCCGTCTTCTTTTGGCTACTAACAGTAGGACAACACACCGAATGGAAAAGCTCAACTAAGAAATCTGAAACAGTTTTTTTTCTGTGTATTCATTATTCTTCAGAACTCTAAAAAGATACTAAATCCCAATCCAACAGAACACTTCTGGGATGTAATGGAATGGAAGATTTGCATCCTGTATGTGAAGATGGCACAGTAACTGTGCTGCACCACTATGTTGATATGAACCCAAATCTGAGGAATGTTTTCAACAGCTTGCCATATGGGAAAAAAGTACTAGCAATGTGTACCTGATAAAGAGGTCAGTAAATTTATCTTCTTGTTCAGTGTGGTTTTTTCTGTTGTAGAGGCATTTATTTATACCGCTCGCTTAGAAAAGCCATGGTTAATCAGACAAGAGGAAATGATATTTGTTTTGTGGCTTTCAAATAAATTCCCTTCACTCTAGTGGGTTTAAAATACAACTTTTTAGTGGATCAACTCTGTTATAACATGATGTCTTTAATATCAATTTATCTACAAAATCTTGTTTTACACCACTGCAATCTTCAAGTCATGGAAAGTGCACAGTCACTAAAGCAAAGAAACATATAAAAAATACAAACAAACAGAGAGTACCATTTTAACCATAAAATGTCTATTCATTTAGCATTGGTACTTACAGTATAAATGAGCAGAATCATATTGAAACAGGATGGTTCAGCTGTATGCAGTGGTTTCTGAGTTTCTACAGCAGAAATATTATTTTGAGAAACAGTTGTGCATTTCCTCAAAGATCCAGCCCATTTTTTTTTACATGGCACTGAAATGGGCATCGTCCAGTACATTCTTCAGCTGTCCATGGCTGGTTGCCTCATGATTAACCATAGAGTTTGATAATTAATAGAGACAAAGCACATGTGTATGCATCTGTATCAAGGACTCAAAAAGTTTTCCTTGTGCACAATTTACAATTGAGTCTTCAACCAGCTGTTAACTGCACAGCTTGGTGGTCTCATAATCCACTGAATTAGGTAAACGTGCACTGAAGGCCTGCAAGGAGGCAAAAATGCGAACCACCTCACTGGGAGTGAGTTTGAGCCTGTGGCGGAGGAGACAGGCGAACAGGTCCATCTTTTGTTGGCCTGCAGGGGAAAGGCGATTCACACGATCTCGTATTTCCAAGAGTTGAAGGATGGCCGTGTCCTGGGAGCCCTGTGTGTAAGGGTAGTCCAGTTGGAGGATCAAGTCACGAATTGCCTCTGGGTCAAAGTGCATACTGTAGCCAAACACTTGGATACTGTTTATCTTCATGTAACCCAGGCTCTGAGCAGGATCGGTAATTTCGGCAGGTTCATAATAAACGCTGTCATTTGCTCCGTCCTGAGTCTTTATCCGGCTACGAAGATAGATGTGGATAGTTTCAAAGAATGTCTTCCACTTGTTACCCAATGTCAAAGTCCAGTTGTAACACTCGAAGGGTAGGTCCAACTTGGTGGCCTTCCAATCTGGAAAACCATTTTCATTGACGGGGATGTACCAGCTCTCTGAGTGGCTCCCACCAAAAGGGTTGATATAAAGAGTGAGGGCAGGCTCCAGCGTACTGTTCTTTGTAAGGCAAACTTGAAGGGATATTCCAAGCAGCATATGAACCATGTTGGTTTTATATTTGTTGCTCTTTAGCGTCAACAGCATCCTCTTCCTCCACGATGGGTCAAACCAGCTGTTCAGTCTCATGTCATTGCTGATGAAAATAGCATGAACCTGTGTGACCGAAAACACACACAAAAAAATCTAATTAGTTCAGTTAAAAAACATGATGTACTGTATATTGAATGCGTGCAATTTTTAGAAAGCTTTATATTTATGATATTATCCTTGCAATGCAACATCACTGAAAAAATATGACGAAATTGTTTTGTACAGAGTTGTATAGTTATATAGCGCAAGCTCCATAATTTTCAAAATCCTCATTTGAGTGTATGTAACACTGTAAGATTCCATAAAATGCTAGATGTATATGTAGATATAGGATATGTACAATATTGAATGAACAGCAAGCCTAGCCATTATTGCTGCTGTTATTAGATTTAGTTTCTGAAAAGGAAGAGGAAAGCCAGCCTGGAAAAAAAGAGCAGCAGACACACTTCACACCTCTTTGTCATAGAAGTTCAAGACCTTAAATTTTCTTAAGATAAGAAGCAGATTTTATTTGTCAGGGACAACAAATGAACCAATCCAAAGCATTGTTTTTTCATTTTTTCTTCACTATATCTAACAAGTCTCTTAGAATTTATTTTTATAAATGGTAACAAAGACTTTTTTTTTTATACGAGAGCATTTATTTTTAACAACTTCCCGTTTGAACCATACATTTTAATTTCATCTAGAGATTTTCTTAGTAATTAAAGCATTACATTTTTTTTCTTTCATCCTTTTTGTTATAGATTTGGAGTGTTTATTTAGATCTTCTACTGTTAGTTAAGTCACTTCCAGCTCAATTTATTTCTAAAACTGACGACTAAACCTTTGATTTTGATTATATATATATATATATATATATATACACTGCTCAAAAAAATAAAGGGAACACTTAAACAGGTGTTTAACATTAAAGTGTTCCCTTTATTTTTTGAGCAGTATATATATATATATATATATATATATATATATATATATATATATACATAAACAGATGTAAATCATTAATTTACAATGCAAAATCTTGAGGTTCTAAAGAAGCAAAAGTACCCTATCCATTATTTGTTAACATAAACTTTGGTGTTTTAATGCTCTTGGTGTGACATTAGGAGAGAAGAGAAATGTTGGTGATAAAACTCAGTTTTAGACATAAATGTATGAGCATTGTACAACAGTTATACTGTGAAACGTATACAGATTTCTTCTGTATCAGAGGAATTTTCTAACATTAACAGATATTTAATGAAAGAAGCATAGGAGAGCAAACACTGTTAAAAACCTGTTAGCAATCCATGGGGCCGTGCTGGTCATTTGGTCGATTGTAGCTCAAAGGGAGTAATTGTCTTACAAGTTGAGCTCAGGTTCTTCCTGTGGATGTGCCTCTAGACAAGGCATTTAATCCCTAAAAACAGCTTTATATGTCCAGTCAATTTTGTATTTTATTTTTTGTTGTAAAAAAGGTTTGAAAATGTAATATATATCTTTGAAGTTAGGATTTGCACCTCCTTTCTCTAAAGACTGTTGTGAACATGAATGAGTTGAAGAAGTGGTGACCAAGCCTTTTGCTTCCAGTACACAAGTACTTTTAACAAAGAGAGAAGACATGCAGCAAATGTTGTCAGGCTGAGACTCGAACCTGTGACATCTGTGTCCTCGACACAGATGTCAGGGACATCTGAGAGGTTCAGGGACATAAGATATGTACCTGCACCAGCATTGGCATTAGTGAAAGATCCTGCTTTTACTACTGCAAGAATCAGGTAGATCTTTAAGTTGTTTGGTTTTGGTTCTTTATTTAGATTTGTTGATGTTTAACATAAAAAAAATCTAACTGGCCACAAGAGTGGGGAAATAGCTAATAACCTTTTGTTTTGTTGTTGTATGGTCAGACTTTGGAGTAAACTAGCGGAACACATCCACTTCTGGCAATATCGGTTGCTGTCTTGATTTTCATCCACTAGTAAAATGTCTTGATGAATAATTGAACACCAGCATTTTCTGCTCTAAGACCTCTGCAAAAGCCTTTCTTACCAATACAGTTAATAAATGGTGCAAACCACGAAACTGCCTAAACATGTTAGTCTATTGGCACTGGAACCTTTGCAGAAGATTCGCAAATCAAATTAATCTATCACTGGGTTGATTTCACTGTCTTGATTTCTTTTCAAACAGTAAGCATGTCTTTTTAGGGAGTTGAATCCAGATACCAGATACTCAAAAAGTGTAATTTGCTTTACGAGTAAGTTTTCATTTTATAAATTAAGAAACATTTCAGAGGGGGCATGCCATAGTGGTGTAGGGGATAACGCGACGCATGTTTGGAGGGCCTGAGTCCTTGACGCGGCTGTCGCGGGTTCGACTCCTGGACCCGAAGATATTTGCTGCATGTCTTCTCCCCTCTCCTTCCCTCTTTTCTGTCAGCCTGCTTTCATATAAAGGACACTAGAGCCCACAAAAGACCCCCTGAAGGGGTAAAAAAAAAGAAACATTTCAGAATGTTGTGTTCTTCTTTATGTGAAGTTTCATGTATTTGAAGTTATTTTGTTTAGAGAAATTGATTTCATTAACCTAAAAATGCAACTTGTCAAATGTACCGTCACTGTTTTTAATGTGCTGTGGCAACCACTTAGAAGATCTGCACAGACAGTCATACTTAAAGTGCAACAATATTTATGTATTCAATATCTGGCAAGGTCAAACAAATAAATTAAACACACAGATATTACATAGCTAAGTTTGACAAAAACAACAAATAGGTTCCATTAAAACACAGTCTGACAAATTGTTAAACAGAAATGTGGAGAAACTATAAAGCTTCCCTTTGCCAGAAGCTGGCCACGATACAATGCAATCCCAGGAGTCCATGTGTCGTTTTTTTAGGCACAGCTCAACTAGCGGTGAACCTGACATCATTAAACAAAAGTGAACAAAGAGATACCTCAAGCCTGCGGTCTGCTCTCTGCAGTAGGTAGCCTAACTCCAAATCTTGGAGGTCCGTCTCAAAGCCCAGGTAGTTCTCTGTAGAGTCTGCCACCATAGGTCTGCAAGCCCCCTGCATCAAGGCAAATCCTGGGTTACAGCTTCCACATCGGGTGTGGTTGTCTGGTGCACACACTGCACAGGCTGAGCCTTCGCCAACAGAGCAGGGTGGGGGCAACTGACAGGGGCTGTGTTCATATCGGCAGCTGCAGCTGTGAAGCTCCTCGGAGAATGTTCCAAGTTGGTTGTTCTCTGAACAGTACAGGAGAGACTGGATGTGTCCTAGCCAGTAGGAGTGAGGCCTGCAGGAATAACAATAAAAGATATAAAGAGATCAAAATACACTTTCAACATGAGCTGGTTAACTGGGGAAAAGCTTTATAAGACTCCTGTCTTATAATGAGCCACCAGACAGCTGGCTCATTATAAGTTTTAAATATACAAGCCAGAGAGAATTTAACTAATCCTGGTTAAGGTCATTTGCAGATTAAAAGAGGTGTATCTAGAAAATTTGTCCAACGTTTAACATCGTTTTATCATGATGTGTTGTTTACCAGGAATATCAGTCTATATTCTCCTCTCTGACTGAGATTCTCATGAATGTTTATGAATTTGAACTCCTGCCATGCTTGATGATTATTAAAGAAAATGACAGACATACAGAAGAGCAGAGAGCGTTATCTTTGATCAATTTATGTCATAAATATTAGAAGTGCACTGTAGCCGGAGGGTGACTTAATTTCAGACATGCACACAATTCCCCAATGTGAATTGGAGTTTCATTCCATGGTACTGCGATTTTTCCACCATGATCCCTTTATGCCTCTTACCATCTTTGCTTACAGAAGAGAATGGTCAGCATGTAAAAGCTGCATTTTTGTTTGGAAAAAAAGCATTGTTTATGAGTTTATATTGAGGAAAACTTTATGCTAAATTTAAAGTGTTTGTTGGATTACTTTTGGAGAATTAATTAAATTTCATTGAGACGTTAAGCAAAGTTTAGAAATTTGCAGATTTTAATAGTAAAATAAAATGCAACTTCTGGGAAATGAACTAAAAGCACATTTTCTCTACTTCACAGAGGACTGTGGGTAAGCCAACAACTTTAACAGTAAAGACAAGACAGCGATGGTTCTGATAGTTTCCTGTTGTGATCTTGTATGCCTGAAAAAAAAAGAAAAAAAAAACTTTTAAGAAACTGTTGCCTCTAAGGGCTATTGCTGAATTTAATTTTTAAAAAAGGCAGTGAACATCCTAAAAGATAAGAATCTTCTCCATAAGAACTTACAAAATATTTTTTAAGGAAGCAAAACTTTTAAAATGGGAATTTGAATAAAACATAATTTAAAAGTTTGTTTAAAAGTGTTAATTGTCCTGCAGTACACAGTTTACATTGCCATTAGTGTGTGAAGAAGAAAACATACCCAACTTTATTTTAAGATATTAGTTCCTGTAGATTATTTTGCAATTTAAAGCCATCTGAAAAGGCGCATATCTCTAGGATGTAATGAGACAGTAATGAATATGTATCATCTAGTTTCTAGTTGCTATAACCCCTTATAGTCCATACATACATAATCTTGTACATCTGTAAATAAATATTTATATCTCGTAGAGCACTTCTGGATAGATGCAAACTACATTCCGTTGCTTGTACTTGTGACAGTGCAATGACAATAAAGTTGAATTCTATTCTATTCTATTCTTAAACTAAGTTTGTAATTTTCCAGCTGACCCTGGAGATCCATTGGCCGATGGAGCCAGTGGATCTGCTCCTGCAATAACTCGGCAAATTGTCACCTGACAAGGTCGTCACAACTAACTGTGGACAGATGCTATCTCTGCTGCTTTCACACAATTGACAGCCTGTCGCAAAATCCAAAAGTTTTTTTCTACTCTTCGCAAGAGTGGACTGAGAAATCACATCTACTGAATCAGACTGACAAGAGCCAACACTGTGAACCAAAGTAACTTTAGCTTAATACAAACATTGTTTGACTGAGAAAACAGCAATAAAATACAACAAAGATCCTTTGTGAGTGGATGGCTTATACAGCTTTGTATCTTGTCAATGTGAGAAAGCTATTATTGGTCATAACATCTCAGAACATCACTTCAAAATATCCTGACTATCATCTTAAATGTATAAATCATATATCTGTGCAGAAGCTCATGTATAGGTCTGAGAGAATTATGACTTCTTATACAAAATGAAGACTGCTGGAGACTTCAGATCTTTACTGCAGCTCTCCGTCTCTGCCCGCTGCTGCTGCCTGTTAGACTCCGCTCTCCTGGTGAGACACGTTTAATCTTAAATAACTGCATTTTCTCTGTCTCCTGTTTCACTTGCATCTTGTTTTCCAGTTAGTTCTCCATGCAATTATAATCACATCTTCCTCTTTTTCAGTTGTCAGCTTGTCAGTATTCTCTTGCTGGAGTCTACGGCTGCATTTATGCCCATTTTGCTTGTGTCCTTGTTTTTGGTTTCTCTTGCCACTCCTTTGTTAGATGATGAATATGATTTCAGATAGGAGTTCTGTCTGAGCTCAGGAGTTTCTTGCCTGCTTATAATTTTTTTCTTTTCATCTGACTATCATTTATGTCTACGTTTGTATTTCAGTTTGCTGCTTTAAATGTTGATCTCTGAGAAAAAAAAGGATAGACAGCATTTCTCTCATGAAATGAATTTCCACATGCCTCATGCTTTATGAAAAACAAAGTAAAAAATGTAAACATAATTGAAATTACAATTAGAAACATATAATGAAGGGGATGTTTGAAAGTACTTTCTGTTATAAGTGAAGATCTTGCTTTTCATTCCATTAAAGTCTTTTCTAATCAGTGTGTTTAGTTACCATGGGGACGAGACCCTGCTTCATGCACACTTAGAACATCACTGTATCAAACAGATTTGAAGTAAAAATAGAATCTTTTTGAACCAGCCTATTCATACTATGACTGAGAATTATGACAACAGGCTACCACACAACAAATCACAGGGAAAGTTAATTTGCCACTTAGGAACTAAACCAGTATGTAGATTGCACACTGTTAGTTTCCTTGCCTGAAGGCTAGACTGTTAAGGGTCATTATACTTCCCCAAGTGAACATGAGAATTTGTGTAGTCATTACAATTAAACAGCTTATTGACTTTCTTTAGACAAAGTTTTTATGCAACCACTAAATAATGTGTCTAAGTCACAGAAAGATTGCTACAAAGAAAATTATATTTTTTAGTCATTACTTATGTGCCCCCTATTACTAGACAAATTGCTATTTAACTACTACCAGCATCTTCACTGTTATATCTGCAGCAATGACACACAGGGAGGCATTGTGCTGTTTCTTCCAGATCACCTGTTCTATATTATATTTTCTATTACACATACTCTTTCATATTTTGTCATGTTACATCTCTGAACTTTAATGTTTTTAACAGGGACTTTATAAAACAGACACACATAGTTATGAAGTTGAATGAAACTATTTCATGGTTTTCAGCATTTTATACAACTACTTGGCAACCTACCTAAATTGAATTGTGATCCAAACAAAGAATTTTACAAAGAAGCAGCAAAAAGGCCCATGGCAACTCTGGAGGAGCAGCAGATATCCACGTATACGATAAGAGTTGATACACATAACAACTCTTGGTAGTACAGTTTACTAATCAGACCTTTATGAAGTACTAGTGAAAATGGAAAGCTCCAAGAAGTCATGTTTACAGTTTGCAAGTCAAATACAGGAAACAAGATGTGATGTTAAATTTTTTTTTTATAGTTTTTTTCCCTTCATACAAAATGTAATGTGTTGTAGAAAATTGCATGCCACCATAGAAACACTATGCCCACCAATATGACGCTACCTCAGTGGGTGGCAGAATTATACTGTAGGGATGCTTTTCATTAGTGGAAACAGGGAAGCTGGTCAGAGTTGAGAAGAAGATGAATGAAGCTTAATACAAAGAGATCTTTGAGGAAAACCTATTTAAGGCAGCAAAAGACTTAAGACATGAATACAGTTTGATATTCCACAAGGTTTGTGACCCTAAACCTAATATCCAGAACTGCAATGGGATGGTTATTAATAAATATAAAAGGCATGCTTTTCAGATTTTTATTTGTAAAAATGCTTCATTTTCACTTTACAAGTCACTCATTATAGGTCAATCAAATAAAATTCCAATAAAATCACTAAAATGTGTGGTTGTAATATGACTAAAAGTAAAATAGCTAAATGCTTATGAATACCTTTTGCAAGGCACTGCATGCAAAATCAACCAGTTTTTCAACCCATGACAGATAAGAAAACAAAATCAATCATGAAGTAAATTTACATAGAATCAGAGTAAAAGATGTTATAACTATAAATCCAGTTTGCCCTTTATGCGAGATTAAATTGCATGAGACATGACCGTAGATCTAAAGACAACATTTATAGGAAATTTAGCCTTAAGGATTATTAAAAATCTATGAAATAATTTTAGAGTGAATTCCTAATAGCATTCAACAAGTATTTGGATGATTACAGGACCCCTTCATGAAAGCTTTCAAACACTCTGGAAGATGCATATGAGGAAAACGCTTTCTGAGAAGCTTACAGAAAAAAAAAGAGAAAAAGATCTGAGTCCATCATTTCAACGATGACATAAATCATTAATGCAAATAGTCAAACTTTGAGCAAAAATGTGGTGTGCCTCTAACATAAGACTTGCTTTGGCTCTCTTTGCTTGTAACTGTCAGCACAGTGAAGAAGCAATCTAAGGGAGGCAAAAATCAATCACAAATCATTTGTTAATCTCAGGTGTAGAAAACAGGATGTCAACGAGAGACCTTCCTCTTCTCTCTCAAAGGTGCAAATATTCAGCTCAAAATGGCTTTCCACAGAGAATTAATTTCACAGTGTAAAGAAAGAAAACCTAAGAGACAATTTAAAGATGATGTGGTTGTAAAAACTGAGATAAGCAAGGTTTAGGAGCTGGTGACAAAACGTCCTGCTGTGGAAGGCAATATCAGCCACATAGATAAGCGATTAATGTGAGTTTGATATTGTGGTGGAGAAACCAGAGCAGTTCAGAAGTAAGGATGCTGAGAGAGAAAAGAGACCGAAACTGTATGTCAAGTACCCTCTATAGATTAATCTGGCAGTTGATCTATGTGTTGTTGCCACCATCGCTGCTGCCATTACTGTGGTAGCTGAGCTGAACTGATGTAGCATGACTGACAGTGATGGCTAGAAGCATCACCTTTTGCAAACACCCCTTCTGCACCCTCGCATTGGCATGTCTAGGTTTTACTGACAAGTGACTGTTTTCTGGTACAGAAATAATGACTGTCTTTCCTCGGCAGTAAACATCGAAGGAGCCAAGCATTGCTATAACACACCACATCGCTATGAAGGTGGTTGGAGGGGCGTGGAGATATAACAGTTCAACTTTAATATTGGTGTTTTCTTTATTTTTCTGAAAACTTTTAATTGGTCATTTGATTATCTTAGTGAATGTAAAAATGCCATAAATAAACCATTGCTGTTTATGTGAAAAAAATGAAGCCCTTGATATAGACTTGGGTGTTATTTCTAAAAATAAAACACCTATGCTAAGCTGTGAGGCCAATGACAAAAAAGTAATTATGAAAGATTTTAAAAATGTAACTTCATACTAATGACAAAAAAATGACCAAGCCATCCAACCTCTCAGGGAGATTGGTGCTTACCTTATAAAAAGATGTGAGAAAAAGACTGAAAATCATCACTGTATATAGTTTAAACTGAATAAGAATAATGTGACAAAAGCATATGAAATCATAATTGTAAATCCGGGATGCATAAAGTAGAGTAACTTAAAGCAGGGGTTTTCATTCTGTAAACTTTTTACTGTTGTTATACTTATTATCCCATTCAAATATTTCACTGATATTGTGGGATTTACCTGCTTAAGCTGTGGATATTGCAATGCGAAATGATGCTTGCGTTGCCTTGTTATATACAGTGACAAAAGTATAAACTACTTTTTTGCTGTGACTGCAGTTCATTTAACCTCCAGTCAAAAACCTCCCTTGGCTTAGTAGACAACACTGTGGCAGTGGAGCATCTTCAGATCCAGCCAATGGAAATTTAAAATTTAAATAATTGTGGTCGTATTTCCTTCTTTTTTATTTTGTTTGGTCCAGGTTTCCTTGCTCACCATATGTTTATATGGTAGAAAAAAACTCAATTTTATTGCTGGGAAAGACTTGGTAAAGTTGGCTAAATGTTCACAGTTACTTTTTTTAGTTACTCTTTAAAAAGCCCTGACTTAAGCAAACATTTAACATATAAAGAAAGAATATAAATGTGTCCTCACCGCTCTCTTGGTATCCGAATTTGAGGTTGCCTGTGACATCTTTTACTGAGACTGAAGAGCTTGAAAATAACTCTTTGGGCTCGTCTGGAGAGGACCCGCATGCTGTTCTGAAGCTGCTCATACCGCCACTGAAACATGTTGTCCAAGGACCACAAGTGTTGAATAGATGACACATTCAGGAAGTAGCTCTGGGGAAGTCTGGTGTAGAAGGCTTTAAATTCATCTGTAACAACAATAATCAGGGCCAACATCATCACAGTGTTTATGTTCTGAAACACAGCATCCAGCACAGCAAGACAGGGACTTAGATGTAAAGGACAAAATTGTGTAAAAAATTATAGACAGACAGAAACATCAAAATTAATTTTAGAAAATATATTTCAAAACAGAAAGAAGCCTATTCCTGATATTTTTAGAAAACCTATTTAATGAGGAGTGCGATAAGTGCGGTTTAGCACTATCTGCATAACTCTGTCCACTATCAACATTATATTGTACCTGTACCTGTAGTACAGCACTCATTAACATATTTAGGTTGGCAGTTTCAAAAGTAGTTAAGTGTGAGAAACTGGATTTGAAGTTTATATTTACAAAAAAAAAAGTAATACTGAATTTTAGTATACACATGAATGTGATAGGAATTTACCTGACCTTTTGCTGTACCAATACAAACAGCAGTTACAAGAATGGAGGAAATCATATTCATTTAGAAGTCATCCCGTCCATGTTTTTTATGAGCCTTGCATAAACAAGTCTTTTGGAAACTTATATTTTTCAGAAGCCAAAGTTTAGTTTACCAGGGTTGGGAAAGTAGGACAAGAGAGAAGTTTGTAGTGTGAGCTGAAAGAATTTACATCTGAACAGATGAAAAACATTGAAACACACCACACAGTTCTTACTTAGATTTCCCTGTCATGAGAAGCTTGCCAACAAGACTGCATTCATGTTTACGGCTTGTTTCCGTCACATAAATTCAGCAATAGCTTTTTTGTTGCTTGTTCATGTAGCACGGGCCTCTATAAATGACAAGAATCACTTCTTGAACAACAGATTGGCATGCAGCCAAGTATGCTAAAAAACATACTGGATGCACCCTTTATGTCTTACAAGTAGAGACCCCATTTCTCATTCAGCTCTGAAGACAATGTTCAAATCCTTTCTATTTTGACAAAGAATATGAAATCTGAATTTAGACCTTAAAATCCAATGTTTATCTATAAGCCCAAAACTGGGCGTAATCACCAGATTCTCCTGACAGGCAGTATCTAGTGACTTTGGAAACTAATTGCCATACAATTTACCATCTTTTTTATTTTTATTTTACAGAGACCTATGGGGCTAACATGCAGAACATTCTTGCATTGCTGACCAGCTGTTATAACACCCACATCTTTATATAAGCAAACAAAAGTGTTGAAATTTTAAATACCATGACAGTAAATTAGATACAGTATATTGTGTAGGTTGTGTTAACGTACTTAATGTGACATATTTGCATTTTAATAAGAAAATACACAAACACATAGCAAAGGTAGTTTCCGTTTTGTTCTATTCTATTCTGATTTAGAAAAACATAATTGGAGACATACTTGTACATCCAGAGGAGCTGGTACATCTCAGGCAACATTACATCACTAATTTATTACTAAAGGTGCTATGTTATATTTTTGGCACGTGATAAAATTCCTTAGCCCTATACTCTCTCTGCTTTAGTGCTAGGACTTATTTGCATCTTTAGTCGATAAAGCACTGCACTGTGATATCTCTTATTGAAGGACAATTTTATGGCACTTTTAGGTGTCTGCATTCTGGACACACTTCTGCCCTCACTTTACAGCCAGCAATTAAAACATAAAGTTTGAAGGTAATTGCAGTGAGTAATATTTCAGAATAATGCAAATCTGGATAAAAAGACATCAATTTTGATTTCACCTGAGTAATAATGGTCAGGGCAGGGTGACCGAGCACAGCAATAATAACTAAACATTGTGCTAAGAGCTTCTATTCAACCTCTGTTTCCCTGGTGATTGGAAAAGCTGGACTAGCAATAAATGGGTTTTATAGCTGATTAATCTTCTGCATACTTACTGTAAACTGCCCAAGCTGAAAGTTGTTTCTTTTTTTTTACATTTCTTATCTTATTCTATTCTATTCATGTCATGTTTTTAATTTTCTATATGCATATAGCAAGCCAGAATTCAATACTCTTACTCAGCTATTATTGTCCAACCCTAAATCAGAGTAGGGAGAGATATATGAATAGGATTCTCAATCAGGTTTAATGGTGCGGATAAAATACCTGAATTCATGCCCACCCTCTCTCATATAAATGATTTATATGCAAAAGTCGTATTTTCTACAAGTATGATGAGGCAAACAAGTTGAGAGGAAGCAATAATTCCTTATTTTTTATGAGGACTTTCTCACCTGATTCTTCAAATTCTTTATAAAGCAATCCCCATGTCTCTGTTATTCTCTCCAGGCTCTCCTCCATGGCTTGGATATCCATGTAGGGGCAGTTGCACTCTGGAAACTTGGGATCACAGTTGCACCAGCAATCATTGTCCTTGCAGACAAACTCACCCTCTCCATTGCAGGCTATGTAGCTGAGAGCAGCCTGCACAAAACTTTCTCTTAGGTAGTCTGGTAGGATCACTTGCAAGCCTGTAAAATCAAGCTGGTTTTAGTACCGTCATGAAGATGTGCACGGAGGGAGTGACAGTGAAAGTGTGGGGGCCATAAAATGCTGGCTGAGCTGATAACTTACTTAATAAAATCTATAAATCTATAAATCTGTATGTCAAACAGATATATTTGGAAACATACAAAAAAAAGTGAGAGAGAGAAAAAAACAGGTTAAAATTTTACAAACCTTGCAGCTGGACTTTATTTTCAGGACTCTGAACGAGGACAGAACTGACGGAGTCAAGGTTGTCATAGTTACTACACCCGAGAGGGCCTGTTCGCGTCTCTGTCACCTGGGCAACAACAACAACAAAATGTAATTTATAACTACTCCAATTTATTCATTTTAGCAAAGTGCTTCGCTAACCTAAAGAGTACTCTTACTTGATGAGAAAAGGAAAATGTTTCTAGGGTAATGTAAATGGGTAACGTAAATTGGTATTCCTGTTCTCTTAAAATAAAGCCATTTTAACATAATCAATTGTACATTTGAATGTAAAATAAGTAAGCTCCTTTCTGCTGAAAGGAGCTGGAGGAGCACTTTGCTGTTCTCATTTTAAGGCAAGAATGGTTCCATACTACTTATTTATTTTTTGTCTAAACCCCTAATTAAGGACATTCCAAATGACTCTTGCCACAAAGCCCCTTTCTTCACTTCATCTGCAAAAGCCTATTTTACCTTTTCCTATTCTCTTACGGTGACAGTGATGTGCATCTAAGTAGATCTCGTTTTTCTCTCTTTGTGGTTTTTTGACTTTGTATTTTGCTTAGCAATTTCTCCAACTCTGGCTTGTAAGGAGACAGTTCTTGTACAGTGACAGATGGATGAGGCGAGACAATTGGGCTAAGATGATCAGTAAGATCATCATGAAGGGTTGAATAAAAAACTGCTGTTGCAAGTATGTACAAACTCAGTATTCTGCCTTCTTATAAAACAACATAAAACATAGGAACAAAAAGACAAGTAGAATGAATAAACATCCTTTCTTCAAACTGAATGTCTTAAAAGACACTTAAATATCACTTTATTAATCTTTTCCTGAATTATGTGGGGTTTTAATGCTTATATGAATGCGAGGAAAAGAGACAATGCTAGATTCTAAACCACATGCATATTTAGTCCTTAAAATGAATTATTTGATAAGCCATATGACATGCCATATGGAAAAACATTGAATGATGAGCAGAACATTCAATTTCCGCTTTGCTTAGCAGCTGCCTTTCACTGCTGATACATTCTGGTTTATTACAAAAAGCGTAATAGGACATTATTAGCCACCTGTATGTAGGCATATGATAAAATTTGGAAGTACTGTGGATGGAGGAATACTGTTGTAGACTGCTCTCCTCTGTGTTTAGCAGTGTCTCTCATGATGTGGGCACTTGATGCTCTGTGTACACTGAGGCATAAATATGCCATATATTTTTATAATTATTTTTAATAAAAAAATACAACTTTCTTTATTAGGTAAAGATAATGTTTTTTACTAGGGTATCTCAATTGAGAAATTTAGAACAAACAAAAATAGAGAAAAAAAACTTAAGTTTTATTTCTGATGTTTTATAAAGCATATAAAACATCAGGAGGTTTCAAATATGACAGCAGAAGCCATCACCATGTTCAATTATTATCCACAGCATTAAATACTGACATATTGTCTATATTATTTAAGTATGTTTATACATCATATGTTTATTCACGTGCCAATTTATTGGTAGCTTAGTAAAAGTGTAGGATGTTAGCTAATTTGGAAATGAGTCTTTTAGTAAAACTATAAAACAGTTATGCAAACTTAATAAGTGTGACTGAAACTGTTTCAGTTTTTCTTTTTAAAAAAAAATCTTTTTCATGTGAAACCTGAAACAATATGTTAGCCCATCAACCTATAAAGCATATCTGTATGGTCTGTCCACATTAATACATTCCATATACATGGATAAAAAGCTTGTGGTTGCTTTTTGTTTTTGTTTTGTTTTGTTTTCTTGATACCTTAATCCATTTGACCCAACATGTTTCAATGTTAAATAAATGTGATCTCTAGTGATACTTATAAATCAATCGTATGGACAGACAACTGTTTAAGTTCTATGTGGGTTTGAGAATGAATTCAGGCTGAACACTTAAAACAGTACAAACAAAATATGCTAGAAATGGAAAAATGCACAGCTTTGTAAATTTAAGCATAAGTAGATTTTCATGTGGTAACAGAATAACACAGCTGAATAGAGAGTAAATTATTTCATCTGTCTAAATTTGATCATCCCACAAATATAAAGCAGACTTATAGTTTTGGTTTATAATTTTAGTTATTTTTTTTTACATGATTTGATCTTCCTACAAATTTAAAAATTGTTAGTGTGTGCTGCATAGATCCAGCTGCATGGTACTGTCCAGGCACCAAACTGCACATTTCAGAACGAGACTGCTTTTTCTATATTGGAATAGTATTACTGAGAGCAGAAATGTGAAGTCATTAACACAGTCAATTCGCAATAAGTATGAAGTTCTTTATGAACATACTTTGGTATTTTCCCACCATAGACAATCCACTTGGTCATGGAACAGACAACGATCAATAGTGAGAGACTGGGTACACAGAAATGTGTTTGTCATTACAAGAGTGCAATAAATCCAGAGGCAATCCATCGGATGGCAGGATAAAATTAAAGGTCCCTGCTGTTCTCTTGGTCAAGACTGAAGCCTTGTTTATCACTTTGCGTAGACTGACTGGCAAACAGCATTTGAGTAAGGCAGAGGTATCTATATTGATTCGATTCACAAAAATTGCAAGGTGCAACAAAAATACATCCCTTTGCGCTTGGATATCTATGAAGTCATTACTCTTTGTACAAACAAGCAGATCCAATCAGAAAACTTCACCCTGTACCAACACGTCCTGAAGAAATTCCACATTTCAAAGGCATCGTGATGCATTTATACTCCTCAAAAATGAGCTTCAATTTGCAATTTTCATGGCTGAAGCATGCAGGCAATGCCTCATCGGCCTTCTCTCATTCATTCCTCAGCTTGCTAGATTTTAGATTTATGCAGAGAGCTCCAATCTGTTCTGCTATCTTGTGGGTCAACGCCTTCTGGAAAGGATGCACAAGTGTGGAAGAATCTGTCACCCCTTTGACTCACTTTCCACTGATTATAAAGGTGAATCTGTGCTTTTTCCACTTCCCACCTGTCAGTCACACCAGATGACTGCATTTGGACTATTAAAGCACAACCTCACAAACTCTCTTTCCCGCTGTAACTACAGAAGGAATCCTTGACTCCCAGAAATAAAACAGACAATAGCATTTGCCGTAACTCCTCTGCTGTGCCCACACTGTAAAAAAAAACGGCCTCATTTTACGGTAAAAAACTGGCAGCTGAGTTGCCAGAAGTTTACCGTCTTTATACGGTAAAAGTCTGGCAACCAAAACTGCCAGTTTTTTACCGTATTTCTAAAATACGGTAAAATTCTGGCAACCAAAGCTGCCAGTTTTTTACCGTATTTCTAAAATACGGTAAAATTCTGGCAACCACAGCTGCCAGTTTTTTACCGTATTTGCTAAATGCATGATTTTACCGTATTCTTGAAATACGGTAAAATTCTGGCAACCACAGCTGCCAGTTTTTTACCGTATTTGCTAAATGCAGGATTTTACCGTATTTTTAAAATACGGTAAAATTCTGGCAACCACAGCTGCCAGTTTGTCACCGTATTTTGTAAATGCAGGATTTTACCGTATTTTTAATATACGGTAAATTTCTGGCAACCACAGCTGCCAGTTTGTCACCGTATTTTGTAAATGCAGGATTTTACCGTAATTTTAATATACGGTAAAATTCTGGCAACCACAGCTGCCAGTTTTTCACCGTATTTTGTACATGCAGGATTTTACCGTATTTTTAATATACGGTAAAATACCGTACTTCCTAAAATATTTTAAAAAAAATAAAATGTGGTTTTGCCGTAGTAAATACGGTCATGCTGACTGAGGCATAATATCTACATGAGTGAAAAACACATCCAGACTGTATGATATATTGACATTTTATTGTAAACCCTCCCCCCCAAAAAAAACTTATGGTAAATTACTGGTCTCTGTTCCTACCAGAATTTTACCATACAAATTATAGTACAACAACCAAGGAAGTGTAACTTGTCAAGCATTTCTATACAGAAAGTTATAAAGAAAATAATTTCTAATTAAACAAAAATACAGATTACGAGTAATCCACTTAAAGAAACAATTTCTATTTAAAAAGTCAAGTTAAAAAAAGAACTGATTCTATTTTATGTCCAGTTTCCTCACGGTATTACTGAGATCTGGAAAACAAAAACAAAACAAACAGTATGTGTCCACATAAGAGATAACATATTGTAGAAGACAAAATGGTGATAAAAGGATTCTTGTTCTGGGTTGAGAGTCACAAGTCGCTGAGATCAGACGTTGCTCAGGATGGTTGTAGTCTTCCCAGTCACAGGTTGAAATTGAGACTCGCATGTTGTCAATCGGGTGTTTCCTCTCTGCTGGAAAACAAAAAGAAAAAGTTAGAAAGATGCACTACATGAACATCTTATTCGCTTAAATGTTTGTTTCACCTTTGTTGACTTGCATATGGACACAGGTACTTCAACCAGGTGGTGTGATCATTTCTGACTGAAAATTCAGTAGTTAAACCTTTGTTTGTTGTCAACAGGTGTGATCCTCTGGTCTGCAACCAGACAAAATACACAAACAAAAAACAAATAAAAACAAATATAACTGTTTTAGGCAATTTATGAAATAGATACTCACCATTTATCTGAGTCTCATGAAGGCCAATAGGCTGTCTTCAACCATTTATGTAAGTTACATTTCCTGCAAGCTAGCAGAAACAAAGCTGTAAATGTGAACACTTTTCATACAGGCAAACAAATTGATACAGCTGAGACAATTTATGCTAGGTTAGTTTTTCTCAGTCACTTTTGGTGCATTTCTCGAGTCATTGTTGGCATTTACAAAACAGTAAGCGCATTTCTCAAAACAATTTGTAGAAACAGGAAAAATAGCATTTGTTTGCTTTCAAAATCCTTAGTTCAGCTCTTAAAATCCTGTCTGTTAACATATCAGTGACTCAAAATAATAAGTTATAGTCTCTCTATGTACAGATAAGACAGTCAAATCGATTAGTCATGAGAAGAGACTACAAAAGGATCATTTACGCCAGTGTTTCTCAACCCTGGTCCTCAACGCCCCCCTGCTCTGCATGTTTTAGATGTGCCTCTACTCCAGAACAGCTGATTCAAATGATTGGATGACAATCAAGTACTGCAGAAGCTTGTTAATCATCCAGAGATACAATTCAGGTGTGTGGCAGAAGGGAAATACCTAAACCTGCAGGACAGGGTGACGCTGAAGACCAGGATTGAGAAACACTGATTTACGCTTTTGCTATAATTTATTCATGGACCATGCCATGGTGATTCAGAAAGAAAAAGACAGAAATGCAGAGAACAAAAAAAGTAGAAAAGGAGCCACAGGACAATCTCCTCAAGGAAAACTGTACAGTGCTGTAGAAATTACATTACATTTTAATTTCCATAGTCACTTTGTTCCTTAACTCCACTGAGGAATCTTTTTTCCTCAGTGGGGTTAAGGAATGAACAGTAGGGTGGGAGGACCTCCATCAGCATCATGTTGTGGGTCTCAGCCATGTCCTGATGTTGGACTGATGGAAACTGGCAGATGTCCTCAGCCTCTTCTGACTCTTCTTCTGCTTTCCTCCCAACTATTTCCTCCTCAGCCTCACTCCTCTTCTTCTCTCTGGCTGTTCACTCTGCCCAGATACTTGTTCATCAGTTCTCAGACATGTAACATTGTGTTGTGTTCTGACTATATAGAGCATAATGTTGCCAACTGATGGTTCACAAGATGCACCTCCAATCTGTTTCAGAAAACTGGTTGATCGTTGGTTGAGCTAATGGTTCATACACTGACCTGTTAGAGAAACTCAGGACTCACTTGGGAGCAATTTACCAATTCAGGACAGATTTAGAAAATAATAGAATATAAATTAATTAATATATGATTCACATTATGACAACTTTAAGACTTATGCATGTTAAGACTTACACAATGAACTGATGCTATTTTGGAAGTTGAGAATTCAACACAGACACGTTGTTGTCCTGTTGTCCTCATTTTCTGTATACACCCTTTATCCTCCGGGTCAAAATGACCCGTCTTCAATAAACCCCCAATATAAGCAGCTTAATTGAATTTTAAACACCAAATTCTATCTTGTATATTGTCACTCACCACAAAATGTGTGAATACTTGACTTTTCCCTCTCCACTTGAATTTCTATAGCTTAAGAAAAAAAATGTGCAAAATGAGTTTCGAATGCATTTTTATTCATCACAGTGACTAATTTTCTTTTACTTTTCTCCAGTGAACAAGAGGATGTACAATACAAAAATATGACAAATAACATAACCCATTCAACTAATTGGCACATGTAGGGCAGTATGCAAGTGCACAGCCTTTGCAGATATATTTCTTACACCTGCAGCACACAGTATGTGTTTTACAGTCTGAGGGCAGAACTGACATCTCTTCCTCTTACTTGGCTTAGCTGAGGAAGTGGCTGTGGTAGATGGATCCTCAGGTTGATCAGGAGCTGCTGCACTCTGAATAGCTTTCACAACTGCTGCTGAGGCTTCTGTGTGGGGGACATGCTTCCTTCTTTCAATGAGTGGAGTTACAAGTGCCTTTCCTAGCTGCTCCAGGAACACCCTCTTCTTGTTGTGCTTATGAGACATCCAGGTTGGGTTGATCTCTATCCAAATCACAAAGGCATTGTAGGAGGACACATCAATGATGTTGTGGAAGATGACCAGGGGCCAGCGGGCAGTCATTCTTCTGCAGCTATATGCTCCAATCACCTTATCTAGGTTGTCCACACCTCCTTTGTTTCGGTTTTATTCCAGGATGATGATTGGCTTCCTGTCCTCACGGTCACTAATGTCGCCGTCTTTGTGCAGTGTGCTCAGAAGAACTACATTCTTGTTTTTCTTTGGGAGGTAGGAAACTAGAGTGGTGGTGGGTGTGAAGGCAAACTTTGAGGAGAAGACCTCTCTCTCCTTTGACCCAAGCAGTGCAGGTGGGAGCTCAGGCTTGTTCTTTTGAACTGTACCAACCATGGTGATCTTCCTCTTCAGGAGCTGCTGTCCGAGTTCATAAGAGTTGAAGAAATTGTCACATGTCACATTGTGACCCCTCAGTCCCTCTGTCACATCAAGCACAACTCGCAACCCCTGGTTCTTCTCTGGGCATCCACTGGTTGACTTCCCAGTATAGACTTGCATTTTCCAAGCATAGCTTGATTCAGAAGCCACCCATGACTTGATCCCATATTTTGCTGGCTTGCTGGGCATATACTGCCGGAAAGGACAACAACCTTTGGACAAAAGACATTAGCATCAGTGATTAGTATCAGTGTCACAGAAAACAGTCAAAGAAATCAATAGTGAAAATCACTTTTATTACAAATATGAAAACAGATTACCTCTAAATGGAACCAGTTGCTCATCCACTGTTACATCAGGCTCTGGATTGTAGAGGTAGGGCAACCGCTCCACCCACTTGTCCCATACCTCTCTTATGGCTGCAAGTTTGTCTGTCATACGTCTTGCTGGTCTTGATTCACGGTCATCAAATCGCATCAGTCTTGAGTAGGTGTGAAAGAGTTTGACTGGCATTGTGGCTCGGAAAATTGGCCTTCCACTCTCTGCTCACTTCTGCTACTGATTGATCTGAGACACAACTAAAACTTTGTAACATTTTATGGTTTGTAAATAACTCTGTGACCTTGATTTCAACTCCATTTGCCTCACGGGTCATTTTGACCTGAAGACCATCTTTGTACCTTTTTTTGTACAGCTTACATGGAAATGAGAATAAAAGCAACACTGAACTTTTTCTATTGTCTGGGCCAATCTAGGAAAAGTCTTAAAATCTCAAGTTAAAAAAATTACATTTAGGGGATTGTTTGGGGGGGGGGGGGTTTAACACAGTGGCGGGTCATTTTGACCCGAGGACAACAGGAGGGTTAACATATTTTGATCAAGACGATAAAAGCAAATTACAATTATAAAAGCATAGAAGTGTACATAACCAGCTACATGATGTACAAAAGCAAAACTTGCAAAACTAATTTTTTTGATGTGCAGAAGTGACACAGTAATTTGAAGATTGAACAGGTAGTTTTAAGAATTTCAATTCTGTTCTGAGAGATGCACCCAAACTGAGAAAAGCTGTAAAATATTAATATTTAAATTCTCTTATCTTCAAATCCTTCAACTGTCATGGACCCAGTGACTTTAGTGCAAGTATTTTGGGTGTGAGAGTCAAGAGGTCAAAGGAAAATATTAAATAATATCTCTGATGCCAAGCTTTATACTTCTAAGTATTACCAAAGTATTGAAACAAAAGCTAACATGTTCTTCAGAGATTTAACTTGCATGCATGAACATTTCACACTCAAAGTAATTCAAATTAATTATTGAACCAAACTTGGAAAAAGTTGCTTCTGCCATTAACAATAACTTTAAGCACATGTAGTCTGAAGTAGACCAGAAATATAATCTATGCAGCCGTTCCTACAGAAACATTAATGGAAGTGTTGCATCTGTGAAGATTAAATGTTCCATATAGTAAAAATATCTAGCTGCAGTGCATGTACATAAACAGCATGGCTCAGAAACTACACATTTCTTTGTCAGTTGGTTAAAGTTAGCTAACTTCAGTTGAAACCGTGAAAGGGACTCACCTGTGATGTGTTGCCCTTCTCCTCCTGAACGTGCAAAAATAGCAGAAATTTGATTTCAAAGACAGTAGCAGCATCTTGACAAGGACCAGGCCTACTGGGCTCTCAGCACCCTAGTTAGCAACCTTAGTTAGCACAGTGACTTTACTGTGTTGAGTTCAGGACACCACTACAGGAACAGAGTTAAAAGAATCTTGCTGCTGATGCTGAAGGATCAAGCAGCAATGCAAACTAGATAATTATTTGTTTACATGACAAATAACAGTCTCCATTTACTGTAAACCCTACTATTTATCACAATTACAAAATGAAAAACTCTCTAGACCAGGGGTCCCCAAACTACGGCCTGCGTCATTTGGTCTGGCAATGCCGGATCTGGCCCGCCTCCTCATACCAGAGAGCATTCAGTGTATTTTTTCATATATTGTATTTTCTGGTTTGTGGATTTCTCTTCAACCACCAGGGGGCTCTTGAGCAGATGTTAAACTAACTTTCCCTCAAATATATACTAGTCAGTCCCAGTCACCGTTTCACTCACGGTTTTTTCCATTTCCATTCTGGGTAAAAATCTATCTAAAAGCGACCGCGAATGTGTCGTAGTCAGCAACCCCCCCCCCCCCCCCCCCCCCCCCCCCCGTCGACAGTTTCAAAGACAGAACAGCCCCCCCCCCCCCCCCGCCGACAATAAGTTTCTAAGGTATCTTTCTCCAAAAACTAAGACCGGCCCCCGAGCAGAGAAAGGAACAGCTATGTGGCCCTCGCAGGAAAAAGTTTGGGGACCCCTGCTCTAGACTATTCTCTACTAATAGCACAATATTCAAAACCAAGTGTGGGATTTGTGAAACTTCAATGATGGGTGACTTTACAACTTGTATGATTTTGGATAACACTAGAATTGTTCTTTATTGAAGTTTCACAAATCAGATAAAGGTTTTACAAATCCCACACTTGGTTTTAAATATTCTGATATGAGTTGAGAATAATCTAGTCCAGATTTGAAGAGTCTAGGTGTTGTAGTTTTTTAGCTAGAGTAAATTAAAGATGCTGATTGCAGTGAAAAATTAGGTGGAATTGCCCTTTAGCCATTTCCCAAATTGGAAGCAGCAATTGGAAACCAACTTCAGCTTCATTCAAGCAAGAGGGGCTAACATACAGTTCTCTTAATGTTAATGATCAAATGCTCTCATAAATGATGGTGGCGTTGGCTGTAGGAGTTTGCTTTGCAATCGGTGGATCGCCAGATCGATGCCTGGTCTACTGCTGAGATTTCAGTTTGGTGTATTAAAGGCATTATTAAAAAAGAAACCAAAATATCACACCAGCATTCTGTTCTTTGTAAAAAATTATTTTGCAGTCTTGTTTACGCTTTTACATTGTAGATCTAAACATCAGCAAAATTTGTAATTTTGGCTGATTGCTACTGTTAAGTTTAGGGTAATTAACTGCTGGCAATATTACAATTTTTTAAGAACTTTACAATTACTTATATTTTTACACTATATTTCTGTATTTTCTACATTCGTGACTGTCACAATTATTTAGGATATATGTTTATTCAGTTATGATAATGCCATGTATTTTCTACGGCAGTATAATGCTGTGAATATTCTGGTCAGTAACTGCTGGCATTTTACACTTTTTTACCGTAAATTTACTGCCTTTCTTTGCAGTTTCGACTTACGGTAGTTCCATGTAATTTCTACGGTAATGCAATGTTTTTGGGTACGACGGTCAAAAACTGTTGGTCTTTTACCATTTCTTACCGTAAATTTACTGACTTTCTTTGCAGTTTCGACTTACGGTAGTTCCATGTAATTTCTACGGTAATGCAATGTTTTTGGATACGACGGTCAAAAACTGTTGGTTTTTTACAGTTTTGTACCGTAAATTTACTGACTTTTTTTACAGTGCACTTCAACTGCAAAAACTCATCGTTCTCTGAACAAATTATTGCAGCAGCCACAGAGCTTTGACATAAGTGTAGAGAATCTGACTCATATTCTGCTGGAAAAGGAGCTACCACAGCCAGCTCCCGCTGTGCCCGGAGAACAGAAAATGGCAGAGAAAAGGGACGCCCTTCCCTCTGTCACCCTATTAACCCCATGCTACCTGAAGGTGACAACTGGAGCTTGTGACTTCTCCCCAGCCGTGTTTCACAGGACTCATTTATCTTCCCCCTCACCATATGTGCTCATCATGGTGCTTCCTGCAGACTCAATGTGCTCAAAGCAGCTGATGATCATATTTCATCACAAGCAGGCGAATAAAAAGAATATTTCTCTTTTTAGTTCTCATTGATGTTCTAATGGCGTTTTACTAAGGACATTAACTATGACAACTGTGCACAACTAGCCACCTTTCTGATGTTAAATTTGAATCTGAAATTCAAATGTGTGAGCTTGAGAGTTGATTGCTTAAAATGTCTTTAAACTGTTTGAAATTAACCCAATTTAAACAAGAAGACATGTATAAAAGATGTGCACACATTTTATCTGTGTAAATTTGAATCAATATTTCTTTTTAAAATTGCGCCAAGACTGACAGCTAAAAGATAATAAGTGAGAGAAAATAAAACCGATTATTAATAAATCTACACACCTTGGTTTTAGATTATGACAAACCTTTTCCAACATGCTGACATGCAAACCTTTTATCTGACAACTACAGTTACACCATGCTGGGGATTTGACTGTCAGAGTTGAGGAATTTAGCTTGTTAGACATTTTGGTTGCAGTATCTGTTCTTTCTCAAATGCTTGGTGAAATTATTGATCCCTGGAAGGATTTGGATCTATACAAATAGATGTATAGATCTATACCTCTATTATATGTATAGAATAACTGTCAACAATAATTGTTGATTCTCATAGCCAACAGTTGGTTTTCTGTTGTTTTTTTTTTTTTCTTTTATATGTTACTAGCGCCCTTTATTGACTTCAGTCAGACAGGAAATGGGCTAATTGCCTCTGGACCATACACAGCTTCAAGATAAAAAGCTTTTATTTTAAATTTAACTCAACATTTTACTGTAAATTTCCAGAGCTATGTTTTTTTCTTCTGTGCTTTTTGCATTATACAATATGAAATAATATGATTTAAAATAGTCTAAAACATTTGTTCATGATAAAGAAGAATTTTTAGTTTGAGAGAATGCTTCAAGATAGCAAAAATTAATAAATGTAATTTATAAATGAGAATATAGGCTAGGAGGGAAAACAGGAAATTGTCAGATGTGAGATAGAGAATTTGGATTAGTTGCTAGTTACCTTTGCAGCCTTTTGTCAATTTGTCAGTGAAGCCGTTTTTCTTTAATGTGTCATTGTTTTATATGAAAGTTAATGTGGATGGAAAGTGATAGTATGTACATTTACTGTCGTAAATAATATCTTAAAAAAATCTTAATAAAAAGTCATTACCTTTATGGCAGTGGAGGCAATCTGGATGTGGTGCAGTTTGCGCAGGGTGCTCTCCCTGTCAATGAAGTAAGAAGCGGCGAGCTGGTGCAGAGCTTCCAGACTCACAGTAGAGGAGTTACCAGAGAAATCGCTCACCTCTGCTTTCTTACTCAGCTTCCTTTTGTCCACAAATATTGTAAGGGCTTCTTCCCCTGCATGGAAAAGAAACAGAATTCATCTCAATGTTTTTTTAAGTGGATCAGAGGTGTATTAAAGCCTTGCAAGAATAACCTTTCTCTTTCTTGAGCTTTCTAGAGAATATTCTGCAGTGGCATGTTTAAAAATTAAGAGTGATCTGTGTGATTTCAGACTTTTTCTCTGGCTTTAACACCCAGAACACATTAAAATGAACTGTTTATCTAAATGTGACAAAGTGTCATGCTTTCCAATTGTTTGAATAGGAGGGCAGCTTTACATTGTCTATTTCTGGCACCAGAAGTAATATGAATAGTCCCAGAAAACTCCAGTGTTATTATGTACATGCTTGTCAAGTGACTTCTGATTGAAAGACTATTGCTAATATTTGTAGAATCACATTTGTCATTGTGACAGCATGTTGGAGTAGTTCTATTATGTTTGTTCTGATTTGTTCATTTTGCAGACTTTTGTTCATATTTTTTTGGATTAGGGATTGCTTTTTTAGACAGTTGCTCCCTTTGGTCTTTGATACTGTGCAGCTGGAAGGATTTTTGCCCCCTTTTTTTTTTTTTACTTTCGGGGCTATTGTTAAGATTCATAACCACTGCAACAAGTGTTTTAGATTACAACTGGGAGCAGCTGATTAGCGTTTCAAAAGCTCAACTAGTACCTGAATTACAACCCCAAATCCCAGAGGAATTGAAAAGGAGGCTTCACAGATGCAGAGCAGAACCAAAGTACAGAGAGAAAAGGAGGAAGTTCAAACCATCTTTTCCACTGATCATATTCCCAAAACCAGCATTTCTTAGCCTGGCTTTCCAGCCATATAACCAGACTAGGACTTATAGAGTACATGAGGTGGATTAGGAGTGCTTGCTAACAACTGATGGTTTCATCCAGAATATACAAAATATCGTCATTATTTTATATATATACAGGTATATTTGCTGCAAAACTGAATTCTACTGGAGATTCTTCCTGCCCACAGCATCAACATTCACAATGACGATTTAAATATTTAAAGATATTTGGATTATATGAGTTATTACAAAATTGCATGTCCGTTTTGGATAAGTAAAGTATTTATGAACTAAGATGAATTATTAGATTAGTTACCTTTGGTCCTGAAATAATTCAATACTGAAGCTGTACATATGTTCCAATATGAAATAAGTTACAAAATAAAAGGGCGAAAGGATGCACTGTAGTCAGTGAACAAAAAGAATGCTAAATAGCAAGTGTTCTTGTTTGTTTTTTTCTTTTGTAATGAATCTATCCTGAGGGGAAAAAAAGTTTATTTTTTGCTTTATTTGTTTTGTTCTGAAATGCCAAAAAATATCATCTAAGAGTTAAGTTTGAAGGATATATATCTCATCATCATTATGATTATGAAGCTTCAATGTACATGAACAGGTTGTAATGAACAATGGATAGTTCACAGTAAAAGGATGTACCTGATAATAACAACAACCTTGGATTCCTATTAAATGTTGTAGGCAACCTTGTGGAATTTTATTAGCTACACCCCCAGAAAGCCATGTGAAACAGTAAATCTGTCTATTTCCCTGCACACTTCTTGAAAACTGGTATTTTAAACCACGTACCCAAAGTGTTCATTTTACAAATTGGGGTTTTCTAAAAAGTTTTATTCAATTTAGATGTATAATAGGTGCTTTGTCAACAGATACTATTTTATAAACATTAGAGGGAAACGATGACTGATGGTCACATTACCAAGATGACAAAGTTTTTTGTAATCTACATGTGGAATTTTTTTGATTAGGTTCTTCAGTCCTCTTCGCTTACTTGAAGTAAGCATGATTTCTACTTTGGTTTGCAAGATTTATACTTTATGTCATTTAACACATTTTTAAACAAGAAACATTTGCAGCACTAAAACATTCATGTGCAATTTTCATAAATTAATCTATAGCTTAACAGTGGCTTAACCTTAAAACAAAATTAGTTTTGCTCCAGGAGAGCCACTCAAAAATACAGATAATTATAAGCTTCACGAAACACCAGCACAGCCTTCATAAGCACCTCCACAGAATAAGGATTCTTGATCATAGCTAGAATAGACTGTGCCACCCAGCATCTAAAGCCACTGATCATAGCAATCGCCTCTTCATAAGTTTAAGGGCTGGGGTGCAGCAGACGGTCTATGCTTTAAGAGTTCCTCAGACACTGCACATCATCTTTCTCATTATAATGCAGTGTTAATGCTTCTGAGTCATTTTTCTGCCAACTGCCTTTCTTACTCAACTGCTGAAGGGCACACTCCTAATATCACAATCTATTTATTAATTTCATTAAGTCCATATGTTTCTGAACACAGAGGCAATCCATACGGAACCGCAGAGACGTTTCTCGGGCAAAGATCCAAAGCAAACTTCTCATTCTCCTCTGTCTACGACACTAACACACTGGCTGAGAGCCAGAGTGTGAGGCAACATCAGCTCAGGATGCCTGAGATGGTTGCATTATGTACAGCCACTCACAACAGCAACCTTTTCAAAGCTTGGAGTTAGGGCTGAAGTAATTGACAAGTGTTGCTTTGTAAAAGCAAATCTCTTTGAGAGAAACCTCGACCTCTTTGGCATCTTAAAAAGTTTTCCTTTTATTCCTTTTCTTTTTTAGGAAAGTCAGTGAGCCATTAGTCCATGACCATTCAACAGTCTGTGAAGAAAAGATATTCGAGCTTTGGATGACCATAACCTGCACACGTATTTACGAATAAATAGTAAATGGTCTACGTTTGTGTAGTGCTTTATCAAGTCAGAGGATGACAGAAAGCTACAAACTACAGTCAGTCATTCCTTCCAACCCATTCTCACTCCCAACTCGTCATATATTGACGCATTGTCAGAAATCGTCCCGACTCGTAAATATATGAAGAGTCGGGAGTGGGAATGGGTTGTTCCCTCTGACCACCATCAGCAGGCAAGGAAGGAAAATGTCTTGCCGAAAAACACGATTGAGATAGATGGGGGTACAGGAGTACAGGGGTTCAACCTGGCAATCTACATATTAAACCAATATATTAAATTATATTGAGATGTGTTTTGGTAAGTAAACTCCAGTAATGTGAATCACCATCTGCTGTCCAAACAGAACACCTGGAAGATTTTATTATTTCAAGTTGCACAGCTTAGTGAAGCCAAGATCATCATTGAGAAAAATAATTCATTCACTAACATTTCCCCCTGGACAATACCATATTTTATAAGCTAAATGCTTGTAGTGTGAAAAATTAAAATAATAATTAAAAGAAAAGACAAGAAGGTGCATTTCTGTGGCTTTATTACTTTGACTTAACCCAATGGCATAAAAAAAAAAATCTGATTAACTCTGTAGCTGCATCTGATGTGCATATATAGCATACATTACATACAACATCTATTGTCATTCCACTTTGCATTACTGTTGGATGTTCAATGAAACATAGATATATATATAAAAAATAACAAATACCAAAGAAGAAGGTATTTAAATAGCTTCCCTTTCTGTGACAGTTTATCGAATCTCTTTCTGACCTACTCACACTCGCATTCATAAATCACACAATAATGGCTGTAGGGCTGTTACAGTCTATAATGGTCTTGTCTCACACCAGGAACCTCATAAGGTTCAGAGTCTTACTATAAAAAAGCAAACTTCTGTAGAGTTCTTCAAGAAAATGTTGCACAACTGACTTCAAAAAGTCTCTGAACAAAAACACTTTTGAAGTGAATGTTGTTTATTTATTCCTTGTTAATTTAAAAGGAATAAATTTCAATTCGACTGGTGAATCCACGCAGAATATATGACTGCACAATATTGCCTTGTCTTTACAGTATCTTAGTATGCACTATTAACATAGCAGGGGACTTTTCAGAATATTAAATGTGTTAGCTATTTTTTATTAATCATTCACACTTTGCATTCCATTAAAAATTCAGTATGTTGGAAGTAGATTTACTGCAATAGATTCCCACACCAGATGCTGTTGAAAATATCAGAGGCTGACTAGCTCAGGTAGGTGTTGGAAGTGTATTAATGTCAAACAAAAAAAGAAAATTCATGAACATGTGGATATACCACAGCTGACATCATTGCAGCATTCAACAAAAATATTGCATTCTTGTCTAATTCATTCTTGATGTTAAAAACAAAAATAATAATGCAGAGAAAGGCAGTAATAGTTTCTTTTACCTCCAAGTGTTGCTGTTAATAAGAAGTGAGTCCCATACTTTTTGATCAGATTGTCAGTGATCATTTGGGTAGTAGGTCTGCGACCCAGAAGTCGAATGTTTCTGATGAACTCTGGGGTTAAGGGTAACTGTGACTCCAGGAAATCTCTTCTCTCCACTGCAAGGTTGTTCACCTTCCATCGCCCAAACTCCCTGTTAAGAATAGTCACACAAGAACAAAAAATAAAGTAAAACAAAAAAAATACAAAGATTTACATGCGAGTTGCTGAAGTCAAATGTATTTTTATATAAACTGCTAAAAAATAAAAAGCATTGTGATGACTTTTTAATATTCTCCAGGGAGACCAGACTTCTAGAACCCACAAGCTGTTTTTCTACACAAGGTTGTTTATTTTGGTTATGTGCCTATTGATTTAAAGTTAAAAGTAACATATAAAATGACTGACCAAAAACAGGAGTTAAGAAAACAAGATGTAAACAAGCTGATCTTAAAATGTAATTAAACCTGAAATTATTTATAGAAATAGAACTTATCATGGACATTTTTTTAGATAAACTATTTAATCTGTTCAATTAATTACCCCAGAAATTTATTTTAGTTGCCTAATTTGTTAATCCCTCAGTTAAGACAAACAAACAACATTATCTGCCATAAAATTGTACATAGAAATATTACATTATTTTAGAGTGACTGCCATGCTCCTTACATACATTACAATGGCCTAAATGATCTATTCTCTCTAGCTCAAATAAAAATAATTAGACTGCTCAGATACAAATTCTATTAAAATCAAAACAATTGAAAGACTACAGAGTGAGTTAAACTTTTATATCACAAATCTAGCATTTTTCCATCAATAGCAAGTTTATACCCATTTGTTTAGCATTGTATTATAATATAAATACATTGCAAAGGCCTAACTTACATATTCTCTCAAAAATAAACAATTAGACTGACCAAGCATACATCCTATTAAGATCAGTTCAATAAGCCATAACCAAAACGGAAGTTGAAGTGTCATGATGTGTGTTGGTGTTGGACTCAAATGCAACAGGCTGAAACTTTGAGTTGATTTCAAAGAGTTAATAAAGAATGAAAAAAGAAAAAAAACTTACAACAAAAAGCCATAGAGAACACAGGGAGCCAGAGCAAAACAAAAATAACATAACCAGGAAGTCCTGACTTCTCAGGATTAAACAGAAGGAACCAGCAAAGCGTGACTGAGAATGAGTTGGTTAAGTACTGGGAGGTTGAATGATGAACAAAAATCCCAGGCTGATGAGCTAATGGGTTGCAGGTGTGGCGAAAGAGAAGAAATCCGGCTGAGGAAAGAAAGAGAGAGAGAAAGATAAAGAAAGAGAGAGAGATAGAAAGATGAACTGACACAGGGGGTTAGGGAGAGCACACCGAGGACTAGGAAATTTATCTCACAACATAACTAAGAAACATAATAAAAGGTAACTAAGAAAGAACTAGACACAATGAATTAATATAACTAGAATCACTAAGGAGGAACTGAAATAAAAATAGAAACAAGGCAGAACTAATAGAAATAAGAAAGGAACACAAATGACAAAACCCAAAACAAACTCAAACAACCGAACGTCCTGGTATGTAGTAAAACAAAATATTCCAAGTTTGTTCAATGATTTATTTTAATTGGTAATGGCAATGGGCAAAAAGAACGTACCTTAGAGGTTTGTATTATAATCAATCAAATAACCGCACTATTCTGCACAGAACTTAAGATTATTTCAAACCTCGTTTTATTTTCATAAAGCTTTTATTCTTTCAAGACAACTTAGATTGGGACAGCAATGAATACTAAATATGCAGCAAATATTCGGATTAGTCAAACCTAAATTAAATATTTTGAACTGGTTACTGGTTCGTTAGAACCCAGCTTAGATTCTTTTGAAAGCTTAATTCAATTTATGAAGATAAGAAAAAAAAAGAGAGAAAGAATCAGGCACAGAGAGATGGGTAAGCCCAGGGCACCATTTATACATGAACTGCCTCTGGGCCTCAGTATTAGGTTGTTTAACTGCTTCCAAAAGGAGTTTTCACCTGAAACCAATGAAATCTGACCTACATGTCCAAGCATACAAGACGTTTTCCTTTCAATATAGCTCCATTTACTATGAAACTGGATAAGAAAAGCCAAAGTTGTTCTAATAAAAATAATCTTTCAAACATAAATGCAATGCCCCAGAATTTCCAAGATGTTCAACTGCTTTTGCCATGACTTTTACTATACTTTTAAAATCATCTTTCTAATGTTAAAAAGAAAATTATTATTGTATACGCACTCATCAAAATATTGGCCTTTAAATAGAATTATAAATCTACTACCACATAAATTATGCACATTTTTATGTTTTCATGGAAAAACATGGCCTTTATTTTTTCATATTTGGAACCAACATAAAAAATGATGAAGCTCTATTTTTCCATGACAGATGAACAAACTTAGTCTCCGAGGCAAATGTGAGCTACAATTTTAGAAGTGGTCCGGTATTGTTTGCAAAGTCCTTTTCAATTACAGCTGTTACCCAGGAAACGGCTCAGTTGAATATGACAGGGGGAATTTGTCCGTTTTCCATTTAACTTTAGCTTCGGTATTATCAATGTTGGCACAAAACCAGTCAAGGTCAGAGACATATCTGCCATAAATGTATATCCATGTTTGTTATCTTTACTTCAAGCACTTTGAATGGGGGAACAATTCAGGAGCTTATTTTAAAAGTTTTCTGAAACATTCAGCTCTGAGTCTGTCTCTATTATCTGTTTCTACAGATTTACAGCTTATACAGATTATATGCCAAGTCAGTTTGTCACTCGAGTAATATTATTGAAATGTTTCTCTCTTCATTTTTAATTTTAGTTCAATGTTTTTGCATGATAATTAATTGCACAGTAAATCCAAAAATGTGTCTTTCATATTTCTAAGTTAATTGTTGTATTTAGTGTGGACAGCAGAATGACGGGAAACAAAGCCAGAACATCAAAGAACCAAGATAAGAAATGAACAAAAAAAATATACAACTTTAAAACCAATGTTCACTTACATTTTATGTAAAACAGCATCCATGTGATGTGGGACCAGAATCGAGGATGAAATGCAAGTATTTTGCAACCAAACTAACAAATAACTTAGTTCACCAACTTTAATTGCAGCTAATTAGCTAAAGCTTTCTTCTATGGCTAAAGCTTTCAAATGTAAAGCTTTAGCCATAGAAGAGCAACAGTTTGAGGTCCTACTCTCAACCTGTAGGACCTACAGTTTTCACAAATGCACAAATTTCACAAATTCTCTTTTCACAAATGCACTTCATGGATTTCTACAAAGTTTTGAATTTCAAGAAAGAAGTCACTAGTGGAAATCACAAGGCTTGTTAAAAAAGCTGAGAAATGTATCGTATAGATGTAAAATGTGGTATTAGGTCTTCCTGTCAGCCTGGCATTAAGCAGCTACACTCAGTAGCTGCTTAGTGCAGATAATCAAGTGAATATGAGATGAAAGAGAAGATGTTTCTTTGAGAACCATTAGTCATATTAGACAACATTTTTTATTTATTAAAGAAATTCATTTTTGAAGGGCTACATCTGGATGCTTCCTGAAAATCAAATGCTGTCTTGAGTGATTGATTGGTTTTGGTCATACTTCACTGTGCGGCCGGAAATAAACCTTTAGTAAATTTATATGAACTGCATTGTCCAATCAGTCAAATGTTGCACTTCTCTCTTGTCACCGTAAAAGCTTGACTGCTGTAATCAGAAAGGGTTGGGCAACCTTGACTGCAGATGATGGATGGAAGGAGTGTGGCCTTTTGAAAGGGTATATATCACATTAAACCAGGAGTAATGAGGAAAGCTCGAACACACAGATGTTTAAATGATACAAGGTGTAAATCACTAGGAATTCAAACAAAGGAGCACAGAAAACCTAAAGAGCAGGTAGCACAGATTTGCTTCACATTTAGTTTTAATTTATTATTACATATTAAGAAAGTCGGAGACCGTTGCACGCATTGTTAAATGGGAGCTATAAGCAGTGTGGGAAGTAAACATAACGATGTTAAATGGAGAAGTGGTGCTCGTTGACCTTTTTGCTGACACTGTAGTATTCAGACAAAGCCACTGACTAATTTCTTGCTCAGACATATCTAGTGTAGCTATAAATCTCCACCTCATTTCATGCTATACAAATAAATGACCTCTTCAAATGGGACACAGTGTCTCATGAGTTCCACTTTGCAGCATGGAAGCAGAAGTTTAAAGGTGCAGCATGTTCTGTGCAAGAAAAAAAAAAGAAGAGGAATACATAGGGAGAGGAGGGGGGGGCAGCTGGGGGTGATACAGGTACAGAAAACGTATTCGCAAATCCCTGCCGTCGTTCGTTTCTTCCGTTATCGCTGACTGTGATAAGCTAGCCCTGTCTTATCTTAAAACCCCGATAGGCCAAATGGTTCATCCTGCAGGAAGAGGATGAAATGAAATGGGTTTCACCACAGAGTTGATTTTAGGGTCTCCAATCCCTCCTACAACCACCTAAGTCATTATTATTATCAATTTTATTGCTCTTGTTTGCACTGGCACATCAGTTTCACAAGTTTAATTCTCAAAGCACTATCTCACTGAAGAGTTCTTAGAATTGATGATTTTTAAAAATTATTTATGGGAAACGAGAGCTTCCACGTTTCTCAAAAAGTAAAGTGTACTCAAGAATAAGACAAAAGCACTAATTCTTTGCAATTTGTGTGAACTTGCATGCAAAGAAGAGGTTGTATGAATGTTATTTTTTAGGAAAGAGAAAGTGTACACATAAAGGTTTTATGATAAAACATATAAGAACTGGAGACCTTGAGGTCAAAGGGGAGATCACTTTCCAAGGGAGTGGAAAATAGCATTTTGAACATTTATAAACAGCTGAGGATAGTCATAGTGATTGAACTGGGCGTCCTAAACAATAGAAGCAGCAGGAAAATGGAAAGTCAACAAATATCATCGGCTCACGGAAGAGAGAGAGAGAGCAAGGCAGGTGAAGGTAACAACAGTACCCGTGGTCATTGGAGAACTCAATGCAGTGACCCCCCTCACTGGAGATTTGGTTCCAACAGATACTGCGAGAAACATTGGCGGGCCTGGGTCGGAAGCCAGGCTGGGCCAGGCACTGCAGTGTAAAAGGGGCTTTAGTAGCAGATACGTAGTGTGAGATAGGGAGCAGGGTTAATGCTATTTGGTAGAAATATGCTTAAAACAGGGTTAAGGCTCAAGTGTCTATTAAATGTTTTTAGAATGGTGGGTTTGCATTTAAGCAGTACATAATAACAGTTAATATCAGTGTTTTCTTTTATTTTATTCTATTTTTAGGCTTGAAAACTACCCATACAGTTTATTCCAGTCTGAAACATTATATGTAATCATATTATATCCCAATGAAGTAATCAAAGAGATTATCCTAATACAATATGCTTAGAAAAGGGCCAAACCTATGTCATCCCTCCTACCTTCACCCTGGTGAACATGGCAGCTTTCCTTTGGCAACAGTTGCTATGAACAGGTGGCTCAGGCGGAAGGCCCACTTTGTGTTTGTATTCCAAGCCATGGGGATGCTTTCCAGTGAATTTACAAAGCACACAAACTCAAATATGCTCATGCATGCTCAAAAACACAAACCTTCCTTCATTTAGTTCAATGCACTTGTTAAACTTCTTTCATATTCAATCAGTAAGAAAAGCAGGGAATTGATTACCTGCATAACGTGGTGCGAATTTATTACTCTATCACTGCTGAGGTGGCTCGTAGGACTGATTCTGGTAATTCATCTTCTCCTGTCATTGAGCATTTATTAAAATTTAGCAGAGATATGCATGAGGAAGACCAGAGCAGAAAATAATATTGTCACTTCCAATCACTACTGCTCTTTGATCTGCACAAAAGGATAGACCTTCCAAAAAAAAAAAAAACACAAGATAAAAACATTGTAAAACTAAGTTGTGGCATTAATTCTACAGATTTATCTGGGAGGAAAAATGGAATTCTTAATGTATTAATTTTTTATGGTGAAATATGATAATGAGCCAGCCCTGATGTCTCTTAAGACAGCTCATAATATTTTAACATGAAACATGTAACAAAAGCCAAGTACCATATATAACACCCGTGATAAAATGGATACCATTTTACAAATACGCCACCTGGTATAAAATACCATTTGAAATCTTTGATGCCAGGTGACATAATTTTACTGTGTTTTTTATCTTCATTTGTGCATCAGTAAACTGCCACAGTGTGGGTAAAAAAACCTTGGAATAGAAATAAAACATCATGTCCTGTCTTTTCTATGAAGTATGTGTATTGTTTACTATTGATTGTGATGTTCTCTGGAAGAGCATCATCATCTCCACTGTTTTGAGCGAGTTAAGCTCCATGTGATTCTGACTGCACCAGTGGATCAGTTGATCCACCTCCTGTCTTTATGCTGACTTGTCATGGATCAGACCAATACAGTAATGTCCTATGTGAACTTCAAGAGTTTCACAGATAGGTTCGCTGAGGTGCGATCATCTGAGTAAAGAGAAAAGCGGAGTGGGGAGAGTGAGGAGTGTTCTTGTGTGGGAGATAATGCTCCGCAGTTTCAGCTGCTGCTGCCAGTCAGTCAAGACGCTGTCAGGTAGAAGGCGACACTCTGGCTTATGGTGGAGCATGTTTGTGTTGGTGATGATGAAGGTTGAGGTGAAATCCAGGAACAGGATTCTGCCGTATCTCCTTAGGTGGTTGAGATTGTGCAGGATGAAGGGCAATTCCAGGTTGACTATACAACATCTGCCAGAACTGTGTGCCCAGAAAGCAAACTGCACATAGATGTCCTCAGAAAACCCAATGCATGTTTTTAGCGTCTGTCAGCTCATTCAGGTAACTAGAATGAGCTAGGACTCCAATATGTGGAGTTAAAGCAAGTCTGAAGTTCTGGCTTTGACTGCCCAGTCTGGTTTCTAAAAATCTAAATCAGAGGCAAAGAAGTTTATTTTATTTTATTTTTTTATTTCTGCCTGTAGGCTGGAATGTGAAGGAGCAGATACTCCCAAACTCCCAAAGTGGCCGTAGAATATGTATGTTTTAAAGCTGTGTAGCAATGATCCAGTTTATTTTTATACACTGTGATACCCTTTATTGTTGACTGTACCTTGGAAATTTCTTGGGATAGTTTTGCTGGGTTTAAATTAACAAGAACAATGATGAGAGGGTTTTGTCTTCAAGTTTGCTACAAGGTCAACAAGCTGTTTTTCAGCCTCTTGTGTGTAGAGTTGTAGAAGACATAGGCATCGCCAAAACAGATTTACAGATCATAAAAATGAATCCAGGTAACAGATCCTGCTCTTATATAACACTGTGAAATTAGTACATCAGCCTAATTTCTGTAGGGACAGATTCTGCCTCCTCCACTTTTTTTTAGCCAAGAGCTCTGTGCTACATGATGCCTAAGGGTCCTTGTCTAGTGAATATGACTACAACAATATGCAAAGAGTGGGAAAGAGAGAGAGAAAGAGAAAGGGAGTGAGAGAGAGAGAGCAAAATACACAGGTTGCCAAAAGTGTTAATTTGACAAATTGTGTCTTTTTACAAAGTCTTGTTTTTAACAAATGTTAGCTAATTTTCCAGAGTTAATTGTTTTATCAAGTTTGCATTTCTACTTAGCCAGACGTTGCATATAAAATATGGCAAATATTTTTATCGGAATGTCAAACTAACCCAGTGTATCTCACACAGTCTAAATTATAGCTTCATAGTTTAGGTTATTTTAATTTGAGAGCACTCTCCATACTGTCAAAGCAATTCTAAAACTAAGGGGATATTTGAAAGTTTGTCATGGTATAAACAGTTGATGTATATTGAAGGCTATACAAATCGTAAACATGTAAGCTCAGTGAAACTATGACCAAAATATGTAATACACAATTTGTGTACTTTATGGTTTAGTTTGCAGAAAACACAGCAATTTCCAAGACTGATGGCATTGTGGTGTCTTAGGATGAACTTTTTTAAAAGGAGTATTTTCTGAACTTACCATTCACCCCAAAGAAGGTCCTAGAGATTTTAAGAAAATGTAATCTCAAGCTGTGGAGAGGTTTCATTCAAAATGCCAAGTGCTTTTGAATGAAAGCTTTCCCCCTCTAGGGGGGAAAGTTAATGAATCCCCAAAGTAAGGACAAGGTTTTATTTGCCTAGGGACAAGAAATGTCTATACTAAATTCAGTCCATTTCATTATTTTTGTTTGAAATATTCTGCAGTCTGTAGGAGCTGTGTGTGGTCCTGCACCGTTGCCTGTCACCCATAACCATAGACCTATGGGGAGTCTAAAACCCCCACCACTAAAAATAGTATAAGTAATAATGTCATCATTGGCCTTTGTAATCTTCAAGAGAAATATTGATCTTTCATAGCCTATAGCAATAAACCAAATTAATGAGGTAGACTATGATATACAGAATTGATTAAGTTTATCCAGTTCCACGAAATGATAAAAGGGGGTGAAAATTGCTCTTAAGGTTGCCGTCAAATTTGTTTTTAAGGAACCCTTAGGAGCACATGTTGCCACAAGTAACAACTTAAACCCTTAAAGAAGAATTTAGGAAAAGAAATGAGGTGACAAACATGAGCAAAATTGTAGCACTGGGAGTTTAAGAAGCACCATAGGGAGAGTTTGCCTTATAACTCTCACCTAAACTCTGTTCAGAGCTTCTGCAGACTCTGCAGGCTTAAAAAATCTGCTGTTGTTCCCTGTATTTGAAGTGCTTCCTGTATCAAACAGAAAGTTACTTTTATTTTGATCTCATCAACCTCTAAGGGAGGGCGTACCATATGTGCCCTGGTTCGTTAAATAAATTGTGTCTGGTGAATTATTGGAATCCCGCTGTTATAGCTCATTATTTATTGATGTACAGGTAACGCTTCTGAAAAAGGACACAACACCTTGTTAAAACCTGAGGAGGTACATCAAAGTTCATGTTCTGCAAGCCAAAAACAATATTTTTTTGTGGAAACGCATTGCAATTGACGTATGCCTTGAGATCTTTCTTGAGAAGCAGTGCCTCTGCAGTGCATTCTGAATAACTAAGAAATGATTCCTTCAAAAGAGCGTTTGTCGAGTAAAATTTTATGTATACATTTAACATTTTTAAATATCTTTAAACATTCTAATGGCATCTGTGAAAAATATTCTTATACATTTGATTTATAAAATGAAGAGCAGAATATATCTAACTTTGTTTTTTAATGTTGAGCCTATGTGCAGGTAGGATAAGTATTTTGCTCAATGGGTACACACATTTTGAATTCCTGGTTATTATTTAGTACAACGTGACAACATTTGAAAATCTGGTTTGAGGGGCAATATTTTGTGTGTGGTGTAGAAGGCATTTTGTGACATGGTGGAGAAAGACTCAAGTAAGCAGCTACCTAACTCTGAAATCAGACATATTGACTAATAAACTTATGGAGAGCCCAAACTAGACAAACAATATAGTGTGCAAACCCTGTGTTAAATATTGTATATGTATATACAGTATGTATTGTATATGTATGTGTATATGCAATATATATGTATATTGTATATGTAATATTATGATAAAACATAATATTTTTATCTAAACCAAATTCAAGAAACACAACAAGATTGTCTAGTCAGCCAAGAATTATAAAAGTATGCTGTCAGCATTTCCGTTCAACTCAGAGAGAGATGGTAATCACTATAGGTAGTGATTTTAATGGTCTTGGTTGTAGGGAATGCCAGGTGTTACATATCACAAAAGACCTTGCTGCAGTATAAGCTCCCATGGCAAATTTCACTGCTAAAAAAGAGCCATGCTTGCACTCTTGAGCCAAACTAAAGCCCAGGTAAAACACTTGTTGAGTAAATCTAGTGAATTACTCAATAAACATAATATGTAGCAACTCACTCATTTAATCAGAGGGTTGGACTGAGGGAGATCTGTTACATAGCAGGTCAGAAAAAAATGCAGCTTTTTACATTATGCATATACTGTATGTCTGATGCTTAGGAGTTCAGTTTGTACTAATTAGCTTTATATTGATTGATTATTAAATAAGAAACAATATTTGACAAATCCAAGTTTAAGTCACAATGCATTCTTTAACTTAATTACATAATTTAACTGCAAATAAGGACCAGTATTACTAGTTAAGAACAGCACTATCCCTTGAGAAAAAAAAATCAGTGTACTAGTTTTTTTATAAAAAAATATTACTGATTATTTTATTTGAAAGCCAACTCAAAAATCATCACCAGTTCACCCACACGTGCACTAAAAGAAAGCTATTATTTGCCAAAACAGAAACAATCCCACAGCTGTCTGGTTCGGTTTACGAGATCGAATGGGACTGAATCCAAGTGAATTCAATTTGGGGAGATTTACAGGCTATTTACTTTTTAGGTTAGTTTTTCCTTTTAATATCAACACTATTAATCAGTGCCGCATTGTGGTAATCTAGAGGGCTTCAAACACAACCTTGCAGCTGACAGAAACCTCTCAGGGGATTCTGTGATAATGCAGAGTAATAAGTACTAAGAGCTCACTAATCACTTGGCCACATGATAAGACTATTAATCTTGCCGCCCATGCAGCTTAGCTCCAATGGACCACTGCCATTTGCCAGAGAAGGAAATATTAAAAAGCTTAAACACGGCAACTGATCACATAAGCTATAAAGCATCCCTACAGCGATCCATAGATGTCAAGAACCCTGTCTATCCATTTCCAGGAGCCCGGACAACATCCTTTTTAGTGACGATGGATGTGATTCATGACACAATCTGTACTAATACCCTTGTGTTCCAACACCTAAGACTGTGTTGCTGTCATGACAAATCGTTTTTTCTTTTACACCACTAATCAACATATCTCATTTGACCACATGATCAGGTGAACCCCTGAGGCTCTGGAAGCCAGAGGAATGTGATATACAGTCATCTGATAACTTCATGCAAGCATGTAGCACATCGTGATTCTGTCTGCATACGGCAGATTGTTTAAAGCCTGACTGTGAGAAATCTTTTCAGCATGACAACCCAAGCCAAATAATCCCGCCTGCCATCAACCCATCCATAAAAGGGTTTTTCATAAAGTACTCTGACCACTGTGCAATATCAGCTGCATTTTCTTTTCCTTCTATTGGTTTTAGCTTAATACAGGAGGTCTCTAAAAGCAAACATATGAGTAATTAAAATATTTCAAAATACATAGGGGAGAACTAAATGTGCATCAGCGTAGTGTAGTGCAAAGTATGTGTACTGAAACTAACACAGCAAAACAAAACATGTACGTAATTATAGTTTAATCTTTGTCCTTGGACTCACATTTGGTAAATTTGCATCTAATTCAATCAGGCTAAATAAAATATACTTCTTTTCCATTTCGTCTCTATCATTTCATTAAATACCTACCTACCCATTTGGAAGCTTTGTCGCAGTTAAGAAATTTAATATTTTCTCTGCTACGTAAGTGTTAGAAGCCTGGTAAAACAAAAAAAGAAACAGCTCTTTGTACTATGCCTTGCTTCGTACAGCTGGTCTGGACCCTTACCTATTGCTGGGAGCGTGGCTCACTGGAAAATACCTGCACTGTAAACAATCATCCTGCACTGCAAAAAGAGCGGTCCTGAGCTAAACGAGATGGCCATTGACGGAAACTCAATATTCAGAAGCTCAGCCAACCCAGAGTGAATGACTTTGTTCACTTCCACCTCTGCCATGACTAAAGCTACAGAAAGACTACAATTTTAAAATACAACAGGAAATAGACATCATCATTCACAACTTCTCCTTCTATTCGCTGATTGGACTGGTTGAAATTATGAGAAATTCACTTGAATGGGAGAAAGGCCAGACAGAGCAATGAAGAATGCGAATTGAGGGAAAATCTTCAGGAAGGTAATGGCCAGGCTAAATCTTTTGGGAAAAGAAATCATTAAATATGGAGAACACACACTGCTCAATGACTTCCAAAAGTAATCATATGTCATGAACCTTTTCTCATTTTGCCATGTTACAACCATAAAAATAAATGTATTCCGAAGTATTATTATATGGCATACTCAGAAGTAGTGCATAGTTGTAAAGAAGAAAACCATGTCTTCAGTTGAATTAAAAATATTAAAAGCCAATAATTTAAATACAGTACAATAAATAAAAGTTTTGAGGTTAAGAGGAGTATCATTACAGCATCAAGTAAAGCTAAAATATATATATATTTTTACATAACACCTCCCTGTATGTGTATCTGCATCCGTAAAGATGCGAATACACTCTCTTATCACATACATATCAGAGATTTATATACATCCACACTGTAATAGAAAATGTTATAATGTGCTCCTCATCCCTACTTTATTCTAGAATAGTTGAATGCTGTAGTCTTATAAGATTGCTCAAATGCTCTCTCATCTGTGTCATAAAACAGGGAATTGATCCTTCATGCTTGAGAAAAACATTGTGTTACCTTCCTGAACTTATCAGAATCAAAGCTATCCTCTTTACCATCAAATAGAGACAACCCTCTTTTCTTAACAAAAGGCAAACAGTTGAGCTTTATGGAGATTTGTTAAGGTCCATAAAGCACATGGTGCATAACAATCCACCACTTCACGCCTTTAGTTCAATCAAGCCTCTCTTTTCTTTGTCGGGAAATACCCACAAAAAATGACAACCTCCTGTCACAAGATCTGACTACAACCTATAAAAGACAGACTTGACAGACTCCCTTGACTGTATAATTCCTCTCACCTTGCAAGATTTTGATAAATCTGTCACTACTTCTCATTCATACTCTTTTTAAAGTAATTTTCTCTGACAACACACAAATTAATATAAATTAACAGATTAAAATACTTTTACAATGTTTTATACCCATCAGTTTTGGATTCCCTCTGTTTGTTCCTAAATTGTCATTTTTACTTAGCTTAATTTTTACAAAATCTTAACACAAACTGATAAGCACATAGTGTTAAGGGTGCTGTGAACACATGGTTACTTACTAACTAAATTGCATTTTCCTCCCAGGTCCTACCTTTCTTTTCTATTATTAAATAATTTCTCACGGGTCTGCTCTTTATTTTGACCAACCTTTCTTCCCATTAACTGCCTAATTTATCTGTCCCTGCTTATGAAAAGAGGAAAGCATCCCTGTGACATGGTGTTCACACCATCACAGTCCACTGTGGTGAAAGGGTGACAAGTATGGAATCAGTATTAGCTTTCTGCTACACACTTCATTTTGCAATAATACCAAAAAGTTATATACTGATATCATTTAATCAGGGCACTTTCCTACATAATATTTGTTTTGTCTGCTATATGTTTTGATGCAAGCTGCATAGCACTTAGGCAGTTATGCTATTAGGGTGACAAAATGTTACTTCTTGTTTCTTTCAACAATAGCTTTCTTGTGGTTGCTGTTCCATAAAGATCAGATTTGTGAATTGCGAAACTAATAATTATCAACAGATAATAATGTTAACAGGTTTCTCCACCCTAACTGCAGAAGCTCTATAGAGTTGCTTTGGCGCTCTTAGATGTTTTTCTGATTAATGTTTTCTTTGCCTGGTCCATCGCTTTGGGAGCATCGCCAAGTCCTGGTATGTTTGCAGTCGTAGCCTTTTCTTTCCATTGTTTGATAATGTAATAAAAATAGCTTTCCATGAGCGGTCCAATGCTTTTTTAAATTTTTTTATTTTTTGTTTTTTTATTGCCACTTGTGGCCTTTATTTGCAGCAGTTCAAATAAATAAGTTCAAATACATGGAAGATATTTAAAGGGCTTCAATGAGCTCAAAATTAAAATCAAAAGACTCAGAAGACAAATAAAATTAAACTAAATTCTATGTTTTAAAGAAAATGAAGACAGAGATAATGGGGGAGGCAAAATCTCAGATTCTGGAATCAAACCCTGAGCAGCTGCATCAAGATCGTGTTTGGGGCTGCCTCGCCACTTCTACACCATGTACTATCGCAGTGCTTTAGATTTTGTTTGTTAACCTAACCCTAACTTACATGTTTTCCACAACTTTATCTCTGACTTGCCTGGTGTCTTCCTTGGTCTTTACGATGCTCTTTTTTGTCATAAATATTCTCTAATAAACTTCTAAGGCCTTCACAGAACAGCTGTATTTACACTACTAACTCATACAAATTAACAAAATCTAGTATTTGTGACTTGTGATACTTCTGAAAATCTGGAAAACGGTTGTTTTGAATTTAGCTAGGGTACGAGAGTAAAGGGTCTGCATTTGCATGTAAGCCACTGTTTTTGGATTTTTAGATTAATTTTGTTTTATAATAAAAGTCAAAGGGTATTAATACTTCAGCAAGGCACTCATAAAAAATCTAAATAGTCTTGCAACAAACATTCATTGATTCATTTGCTACCGTGTCATACTGTACGGCGTTGTGAGAGAAATAGGTCACTAGACAAAATGAAGAGTACACATTGGAAAGATTGGGGTCCATTGAAGGGCATTTTCCTTTGTTACACTTTTCAAAATATGCATCAGTGAGATTATTCAGTGTTTGGTTCTACGGACACATAATGCCCTGTGCCATAGTTCATTTTCTGTTTTTGGAGCAGTCATGAGTCCACTTGGTATTTGCATATGCATTCAAACCACAGCAGAGTTCAGTGGTTTGAATATGCATTCAAACCACAGCAGAGTTCAGTGGTTTGAATATGCATTCAAACCACAGCAGAGTTCAACCTAGATTTTTGATAAATCAAAAATCTAGGTTTTGATTTTTCCACCTAAAAATCAAAACCTAGATTTTTAGGTGGACCAGGGTTTGCTCTTTTGGTCTACATCAGAGTTCAGTTGTTCATTCAAACAAACAAAGTAGACTTTCTAGGCAAATGAACTAGTGTTTTATTAAAGTGGACTAAAGCAGGGCTGTCATCAATGCACCCAGTGGAATGATGCAGAATGGCTCTCACTCCATATTACTACATTAAGCCACCTTCAAAGATATTTTAATTTAGAGTCTTTGTCTTTGGTGCCTGTAAATTTTTTGTGATAATAACTTCATTAATTCAAAAACATAAATGTTTTAAAAGAAAGTCTCCTAGCTGTCATTTTCACATTTTTATTAATCAAATAAAATAGCTGGAGGGTTTCAGAGATGAATAAGTTGCTCTGATTTCATATTTCCTGCAAAGACTGTGATTAAGAAAAACTTGTATGAATACCAATGCTTACTGATATACTGATTTTGAAATATTCTTACAGGCATAAGATCATTTTTAAAGGCAACTTCAAAATTTATTATGTGAAACTAAAGAGAGATTTGCTTAATGTCTAAAAAATGAGTGATGAAATATGTGAAGGTGTAGATATATTTAAAGAGGCATTTCATCACATGAGCACAGCTCACCTGTATATTTTGTATCTGGTGGAGAAGCCCTGCCGGTTCTTCTCCACAAAGTCGATGTACTCTGGGGAGTGGTGGAAGGGCCCCTTATCTGAAAGGAGCCAGTCGAGAGGTCCCCCGGGTTTGTCATTAGGGAGGCTGGCTGGAGCAGCTGTTGCTGTCGCGCAGGGTCGTAAACACACCCAGCAATGAAGGCTGAGGCTGATGATGCCCCATAGAGCCATCAGCGATAGAGGGCGGGTGGGAGGGAAGGAGGGATGGAGGCTGGTGGTGATGGGGGACGTTCAGCAGACAAATGCACCCGTCATTAGCTGGCTCGTCCACTGGGATAACCGAGGGACCTGCATCACCTCAATGCACCCCAAACGCCTAGAAAAAATATAAACACACAGTTACCAACAAAAGCAACACGGCAACCAGAAAAGACACAATGCAAGCAATACAACAAATGAAAAGCTGAAAAAAACTATTTTAAAGGCAACTCATTGCATGCATAGGATGAAATGTGTGAGCTGACCTCTTGTTAAGAGGTACATTATCCATCATCATCACTAAATGAATTACTGTTAAGAAAATAATTTGTTTGTAATGTTCAAATTTATCAAGAAAGCACATTTTGCATGCCCATAAGATAATCAGCCTGCTGGATGGAGTTTTACTGAAGCTCCTCACACCTGACACAGATGACAGTGCCTAAAATGTTAAAGGTCACAGCAAAAATGTCATAATCCAACTTCCTGGCAAGTGCATCACTTACCATTTATTATTAGGGAACTGCCCTGCCTCATTTACAGTCAAGTTATTTATTTATTTATTTTGCATTTCTTCTGATGCCTGTTTTATAGAATCCTGCTTATATGTTTAGAAACAAGTGTACACACTAGGGAGCATTAATCATTTTCCAATCTCAAAGAAAATTGCTATTTTAAAAAAAATGAAGTTTTACTGCTCAAATGTAGTGTTTGTATAGCTTCAGGTCGCTTTGGTAAGCTGCCATCGCTCATCCTTAAGTCTGGAAAGTTTTAAAGTGAGAGCAATTTTCCATGATTTGAAACAACCAACTTTCCCTTATCTGTTTGGACATAATTCTACACATCCCTCTTGTTTCCAAGGCAGACGGTTTGCTCTTTGGAAAGTCATGGTGTGAACACTAAAAGAGCTCCACCAAACACTGCCTGATTCTATTTAAAAGCACAGTTGCCAAGCTAAGGAACAAGAGCAGCAGGTCTGTTAAGCAGAAGACTGCATGTTAAATAACCGAGCCCATAGAAGTCATACAACTTCCCGTAACAGCATATTTATTTTAAAAACTTCTATTAATTTTAATTGGCATTTATTCCATATTCTGCTTAAATATTCCACCACTTTGCACATCTGAAATGGAATTAGACCAGAGGATACTTAGCAGCCCTGTACAGGGGCACCTAGCTTACATCCTTTAGATCAACATTAGATTATTTTTCTCTTTTTTTCCCTCTTTCCTTCGGTTTGTTATTTTGTTTGTATTTCCTTTTAATTCCTGTAAAGCACTTTGTATTGCCTTGTTGCTGAAAATGTGCTATATAAATAAAATTACAGTACCTTTACTTTTACCTTTATCTGTTAAAAATAGTAGAACAGCCTATGTTTGCTGGCAACACTGACTTTAAGCTTAACTTAGCTATGAGTGAAGTAGAATTTAACACTTGGTTTATTTAAATATCCTTGGCTGAAAAACTGACTGTCAGCTCTCACTCTGCATATCAAAATTACAACCATACTAAAACTATAGTCATTAAATTATAGTATCAGAAACAATGAAATGACAGACGCTTCTCTATTTGTTAAAAAAACCAACTATTGGATCATGTCATGCACTGCTGTTCACTTGAATGTTTTTTTGAATTTTAATGCCATGAAACAAATTTCATTTCATCCTTTTGGTTATAGGAAAGTTTTTGTTTCATACTTTGAGAGTGCAGGCAGGAAGCTGTGAGAAGAAAGAATCCCCTTAATGCACAGCCTGATTTATTTCACCGTTTGTGTGCAAAACAAAGATTGTTATTGTTCTCAGTTGGATATGTTTAGAATATGCTTCCATTTTATCTCTTTTATAGACAAAATAATTAAAGGAACAAATGGTGCTACTAACTTCATGCCTTCTGTTTTTTATCCTATTCATTTCACTAATGACTCAGAGCATATCTGCTTAGCTGTGTTTCTCTCCTAAACAAAGCCACTACATCTTTATTTTTTCCTTAACATATAAAGGGCTGCTGGACCACAGCGTCTGTGTGCTTGGTGTGTGTGCTCAGTCTTCTCAAACTCTCAGTCAGTTGAAGCAAATAGCTGCTTACACAAAACTAGGTTCAGCAGGTTTAAAAGGGAATCTTTTCTCTTCACTGTCAGCACATGATCTTGTGTATCAGAGATTGCAAAGTTAATGACTTGATAGGTTTATTTAGTTAGATTTTTTATTTTTAGATGTATTTTTATTTTTTTTATTTACCCTGTGTACAGATAAGAAGCAACATCATCTTTACTACAGAATGAAACAAGCTGGCAATTCTATGAAAACCTAAAATATCCCATTATCTTTTATATAGTGGTACACTCAGCTTATAAATAGACTGTATTTGTAAGGGGGATGAATCATTAACTTTCACATAACTAGATATTTAAAGGCACTTTAAAAGAAGGACAAGCATTACATATTATAATATTTTCCTTCTCGCTGTTGAAAATTAAATGAAAATAAACCTTTTCTTTTTCTCACATTACATCAGTAAGAGCTCCAAAATGATTCCTGACTGTCCAGGAACACCGCGCCAACAGTGATGTATGAGAGTTACAGCAAAATGTTTTGGAATTGCTTTGCTGCAGAAAAGGACGGCTGCATTTCACAAGATACACTGTGTCAGAAAAATAACATTGCATGGAATTGTTTAAGCAACAACTCAAGACACCAGCAGTAACGTGTCTTTGCTCCTTAAAGCATACAAGCAAATTTGTTAAGTGGCTGTATGAAGACAAGTTTTGGAGTGATCTTCAAAAAGCCCTGTTCTCAGCTGCACAAAAAAAATTGCAGGCAGACTTGAAAGAAAGGCAGCTTGCAGGCCTGACTGTAGAATCGATCAGTTCTCTCTAGTGACTCGAAAATCCAAAATCTCTAAAGTTTTGCAATCAATTACTTGACATTTTGATAATAATAATAATAATAATAATAATAATGATAATAATAATAATAATAATAATAATAATAATAATAATAATAATAATAATAATAATAATAATAATAATAATATTTAAATTCTAACTGACCTGAAACACTGTCACAGTAAATAACTGGTTAAAACACTTAATGCTAATTCTCAAAACTCTTACATGCTAGTCAATGGATCCATTGGTATTGTACCCCTTATGAGAGTACAATACTGAACTTTCTGTTGTAAAAATGTAACAGATTTTTTTCTCATTTATACAAAAAGCTTTTGAGATTTTCACAGCATTGGTTGCAACTTAGAATAGTCCCAAATATAAGAACAAATTATGTCCCTAAATCCACAAAACATATAATTAGAAAATAATCCATGACATTCCTTCCTTTGTTTTGTGGCATAGTTCATTGGCTAGATTACACAAAAAAGTTAAAACTTAATTTGGTGAATACTGGCAGAAAATTAGATTATTTTATTCAGAGTCAGTCAGTGTTTTCTGAGCACTAAGAAAGTCCTGCCTGTCCATGGTGTTATACATCGGTCTTATGAAGTGGATCAAAAAATAACTCACTATAATTTAATTTTTACTTGGCTTATTGCCCCCCACTTATCTTGATTGCATATGTAAAATCAAATTGGAAATAGCTTACAGTCAATGAGAAAATACATAAGGAAGACACATTTGGAAACAAGTCTGCATAGTTATTTTTTTACTTTTGAAATTTTGAATTTTGCTTTACTTATACATATAATATTAAATACAGTCTAGGCAATTAAGCACAGCATAGAATTTTAATAGTACAGTGGAAAGAAAAATGCTTTTCTCTATAAAAAACAACAGTATTCTCTGCAACGTCTCCTTAGCTGCATTTTTTTGTGGGAGAAGTAAAAGAGTGAGTGACTACTTTAACAGCTTCTGTTCTCATACTAGCGGTACTGAATAGTTTATTCGCACTGAGACAGAGGGAGATCTGTCTTCCCAGCATTTCTGTTGTCTTCTGCCATGCTCTCTGTTTGAGCTCAAGTATCTGCCTCTTTTTCAGCATATGTTTCTTTAGCAGTAAAGAGCCAGCCTTTGTGTGTATTGTCAAAATCTGACAAGGTTATGGGCAACAGCCTTACAGTGTTTGTTTTAAGACTAGGTTGCTCTATCAAAATGTATGATAATGAATCAATGAGACAGTGTAGCTGCATATATTCAATTTTCTGTATCATAGGTAGAAACTTCCTTAGTCTACATTGTGCATATTGTGTAGAAAATGTGACCTTGCACAAAGGGAAATGTGTAGCATGATAATATCAAAACACAGCACAAAGGTCACATTAAAACACTCTTTAATCCGATCAGCCCCCAGGCAGCTATCCAAAAGCTGATGCAGGAAAATTCTGCCATGTCTATTCTCATCAACACCTTCTTCCGACTTTTTATAGTCTTTGTTTTTTTTTTTCTGGTTATTTCTTCTTCCCTCAAACAGCCCACATTCCTCCTCTGCAATCTCAAATACCCCTGAAACCCAGTTTTGATTCACATTCACCACATTTTACACGCTTACTGTGACAGTTTTCCCAGCGAACATTCAGGTGGGTGTAGGTAGGTACAGTATTACATTATTAATCAAATAAAGTTATCTACTAAGCCTTTATCAGCAGACTCTGTACTATTGGATGTTTGGATTTTGAAAGAGAATTATGTCAAATTTCTAATCTTACGCAAACACTGCTTTCCATCTATCTTTCTTTAGGCAAGAAAACCCTTAATCTAAAAAAAAACATATCAAAAGGTTGGAGGATAGAACAGGATGGAAATTTCATTTGATGCACAGCACAAGCACTGGGGCTCCTGTAAAGCCACTCAAATATAATTTTGCACAATGCGTGCCAGCAATAGCCCAAGGCTGTTCAGATATGCTGAATAAAAATGAAAGCCATTTTTTGATGGTGCAAGGCCCTCTCAATGGAGTTATGACAACAGTGCAAATGATGAGAAAGAGATTTCCCAGACACAAATATAATGAAGATTTGCATCCCCTAAGTATGCAGATGCCAGTTCTATTTTCAGTAAAAAGCAAAATAGGATGAGCTGCAGTAAAAGCAGCTGGGTTTTGTTTACCAAACCATAAAAGGGCTATGCTGCTTTGTTTTCAGTTTGGCAGTTGTGAAAACATTATCACAATTATTCTACAAACAGTATTCAAACATTTCACTCAAATTATTAATAATAGGAGGTACTCCTTTTGTAATCTCCTTTTCACACCACATTTTTACTACTGGCTCAATTCTTATAGGCTAGCTGCATTTCTCCTCGAGAAAAATCTAACTTAAAAGTTGTTCCTTCAATCTATAATAACACGCCTACTCAGTATGAGGGTTCACTGCAAAATCTGTGACTTGATGCAGCCAATGTTTTCAGAAAACCTTTTATCAACTGACATAAAAAGCTAAACTTCAATGCATTGTTTTTTAACCTGAATCAAATTGTGATGCGTGTTTTTGAATTTATCTACATGGTTGATTGAACCGATTATATATTTCTGTATATTTATTTTATTTGTTTATTTTCTAAATTACCATGAGATGTTTATTGTGAATCAGCTGACAATAAACAAAATTACATTGAATTGAGCTAGGAGTGACTTTAAATTGATCATGATAACAGGATAGAAGGTTGGTGTTTTACAGCAAGTCGGAAATTTGGAAGATTTACTAGCTTTGGCCGATTGTCACACTCTTCCACCTGAGCATTTTTGTCTCACTGGAGGTAATTGTCCCATATTTAAGATGGGATCCATGCAGAACTATGAGTAGGGGTAATGCTTTTCTATATCGTTAGAAACATTTTTATTATTATTAATATTATGGACAGGATTAATTGTTGAATTAAATATGTCTATATGATTTTGAATACACTAACTATGTAACTTATGTGTATGTAGTTTTTAATACGGTCTATCCTACACAAATACTGATGAGGACCTCAAGCCTGAACAGTCACCCTTTCACCACATTAAGCCTGAAGATGGGCTTAAGTGTTGGTTTCTTGTGCACTTTATTTTTTTCAGATATGTGCATCCATCGTTATATATCATGCTTTCAAGCTGACATCAGGATTTAAGTTACAAAAATGTCCAGCAATTATCTTTCTAAATTGAGAGTCAGCATGTGTCCCCATGCACACCATGTTCAGACTTGTTATCTGATGAATTGATGGTTTGTCCTGTGTAAATTATCCTTCAAACAACACCTGTGACAAGGTCTTATATATTCCAACAGGAAAGAAATATCTATGTGGAGGTCTTTCTTGTTCCGACATGAAACGACATGAAACCGAAGAGGTGGTGTGAAACAAAAGGACATTTAAGTGACTGCCAAAAATCTATCTAATTCTACAACTCCTTACACCCACCACCCACCATAACAAGATGATTCATTGATGAGTAGGTATTGATCTAAATAAATATTTACTTAATAAAAAATCCCCACTTCCTTGTATTAATTACAATGCTTTCTCTTCATTCGACCTAAAGTCCCAGCAGATCAAGGGCCCACCAAAAAAAAAAACTGTTTTGCTGGGGTTTTTTATGACGGACAGGACTATACAATTGCTACAAAAACAGCCATTTTTTAAGTAATAGTTGAATTTTACATTTATGGACAAAACAATATCTAAACAACAGCAGTATATTGATGGCTAATTGCTGTCAGATTAAATACTGCTTAACCTTCCTCAAAGACAACCTGATTATCACGTTGCAACCATTAAAATAATTTTGCACATATCAATAACAATGTTTGTCCAACTCAAAAACAACGTAATCAACCACCAGAGACTGAGCATTTGCTACAGCTCACAGTGTTTTATCAGAAACAGTAAACCTGAAAAATGTTCAATCCGCTACTTGTGTATTCTGAAAATGGAGTCAAATAATAGCACTCTGCTAAGGCAGAGCAGCTTATTAGGCTCAATCTGCACTTAAACGAATTACTCACCTGAAACAACATCAAGTCGAACGTAAACATCAAAAATACTGGAGAAAAGTCAACTCAAGTCCAAATGGCAGTCTGGCGCATTCAGTCAGCCCAAACTTTGTGAACATATAAAATGCCAGTCAGAGGAATGTTGATTGAGGAGAGGGGGTTTTCCCAACAGCTGCACATGCTGCACTGGGACACTAGGCTGTAAAAATATCAAATTAACTCTGAGGTGTTTATTTAACACTGAACAAATTCAGCCAAATCTTATGTATGTCAGTTTCTTTCCAGTTTTTTACATTGTAGAACATATAATCAAGTAAATGTCAGAAAGGTCTGACACTTATATATATACTGTATATAGTGTATTTATATTTATTTTATGTATATTTATATATACATAAAATTATTTATTAACTGAAGCTTGAACAGAAGTTTGAGTGTTATGTACTGTTACATGTTACTGTCATCAACTCTGTGGTTTTCTTTGTGATTTGAAATGATACAGGTACCTCCTGTAGTAGAAGTGCTAATACAGTGTTTAACAAGAATTAGAATAAAACATATTGTTTTTTTAATAATATATAAAATATGTATAGCACATTCTTTAAAGTGAAGAACAGAAATAATAAAACGTGTCCATGAATGATCTAAAGAAAATGGTTTTCCTTGAGGCAAAATGTTTTAAAATGAAGTCAATAAAATGATGAGATGTTGAGCCAAAGGCACTTTTCATTACAAGCTGTGCTGGTAGTTACACATGGGTTTGACGTGCATTGTATCAGGTTGGCATGTCCTCCGGCAATCTGAAACATCTGTATAAAAATCAGTTTCTTTGTTGATGTAACATTTTCCTTCCAAATGATCAAGACGAATGCATTAATACATGTTCCAGGTTGAGTTCACAGGCTGCATCTGAATTGTTTTTTCCAGCATCTTGTGATAAAAAAAGCCTTTTCATTTAATACAATTCAACTTTTCTGAGTGAATCATAATACCTGACATTTAGGGCTTATCCCAAAAACCTTTAATTGATTCTGACTTCTTCAACTCATTTAACAATGTTGTCAGTTTGACAGAAGGATTATCCTAAAATTTCACCTGCTGGGTGTTTTTTTAACTTATAAAAATGAGTTTATGTTCATTATAATCAATGAATTTGCATGTGTTGGCCAAATTTCAAAGCAAGTAGAGAAAATTACATGTTTCCTCTAGAGATAAAGGCTTGACTACTGACTGGATTGTCAGACCCTGACTCTCAGTCTGTCTTCAAGAGGTTACAGTAAGCTTGATGAGATGAGGGAACTCCCAAGCTCAATCTTTTTTTTTGAAGATTTCACCAGCCGTTTTCTTTAGAGACTGGAACAAAAAAGAGCATTCAGCCCCTGAACATCTGCTCACTTACTGGAGGATGCCAGCGCAGCGATGGTCACCTACCAGAGCCTTGTTTGTGTGTGAATCTACCTGGCTGCGTGGTTTCTCTGTGTCCATATCCATGACTGGAACACTCCCCACCGCAGATCGCCTTTGTTCGCATGAATATGTGCAAATTGAAATGAGCCACTCTTTATAATATCTCACAGTTGGAACACATTAAAACGAAAACAGTGATGGAGGATGAGATGGCTGTGAGGCGAGCGCTTTGCAGGAGGGGGTTTGATTAAAATATTTCATCTCAATGTTTTTTTTCCAACAGGATCCGCTTCGTAACTTGTCTGCAAGCCAGCCCTTAAACCATCCTCAAAATAAGGAAACAGGAACTGATAAACTTTAAAACTTCCCTTCCGTGCTGACTAATGAGGTTTTTGGCCCTAATTAACCCAGTTATCTTCTCTTCTACAACTGTCAACAATACCTCTCATACCAGCACCAGGGGTAAAACACAGCCTTTGTGAAATTCTAATACGACTGCCAGTTGCACTCATCCGGCTGTCATACAAAAAATACAAAGGATGAGCTGCTGTGGTGTCCTAGGAGGAAGACTTCAAAGGCAAGAAATGTCACCATTAAAAGTGCTCACATGCAGGCTGATAAAAACACACATTTACAAAGCTGCAAACATGCATTTATAATCATTATACACTAAAGCCCGGAGCAAGAAGATATGAATCAGAGATATGTGGATCAGTGGAAGGTCAAATGAAAGTTTGAAGTGTAATGTGCGCGATGTAGCTGTGGGAGGATGGGACCTTTGCAAAAGCAGTTGTGAGGGAATGAATGTGCCTCCTAATTGATTATTTTGACATCTTGAGTTTCTGTAGATCCAATTAGCAACAGAAAAGATGAAGACCAGTTCTGTAAGAATGATGTACAGTGATCTTTAAAGCTCATAAAACACTGTTTCCTATCTTGTATGATTGTGTTTGTGTTCTGTTCTCTGTATTGTGCCTTATTGTGTATTTTGTTGGGTTACCCTTTCTGTGAAGCAGGTTGTGACATCTGTCTGAAAAGGTGCTTGGTAAATCATCTTTACTCACATGTTATATATGCTGGTGTTTTGTAGAGCAAGTGCCACTGAGGTCTAAACAAGACAAAATGAAGGAGATTTAGCAAACATAAAGACCTGTTATTTCTTTGGAGTAGTGTGTTGTTTTCTTTCTCCTTCTTTATGATCAGGTATAGCAAATTAACCTTTGTTGTAAACAGTTTAAATTTTTGTATTTTAATTTGTCTGAGTTACATTATGTTTAAAACGAGCACATTGTAACAGTTTTTATCAAGATGAAGGGATTCCTATACATTTTCTTTCTAGCTACAACTATTCCATGTCACCACAGGTAAATAAATCTACATTGGGTCATGGGAGAATGAATTACGTTATTACTGGGTCATTTTTGTGATTCAAATGTTACAACAGAATCTCTAGCAGGGTTGTACATAGGCTGTATACATTAGATGCAAGAGCTATGTTCCAATTTTTGACAAATTCAAAACAACCTGTTGGAGGCTGGCTTATGTCATGATCAAATTGTATAGAGTATTATCTGTGTGTGGGAACTCGTTATAATTACAATGTTATAACATGCAAGCAATAGCATTTTTTCTGAAGAGGCTTTTTGAATTTTTTTAATGACAACACTTCAAGAAGAATCGTTTTCAAATCCTAAATCATTGCAGATCTCTGTTGACTACATTCAGTTAGCAAGAGACAGCCTAAAGTATGCCAAAAATATCCTCACATCATTTACACCACTCCCACAAGGTTGAACTGCTGATACAAGACAGCAACAAAGTTTTCATTTTGGTGAAGCTGTGTAAAATCTGGGCAGTTTCCTGTTAAAAGCACCAAAGACTGAAATGCAACATGGTCTTCTGCTGCATTAGTCCATCTACTTTTAGATTTGAAATGCTGGAGGTGGCCCTGTGTACATTGGTTGTAAATAGTGGTATATTTTAAACTACATGTTGCCATATCAACTCGATCCAGTCTACAGTCATATTCAGTCAATTAGAATATTTTTCCCCATAGGTTGTTTGCAAGACTAAAAGTACCTCATGAAAATAACCTTTAAGCAGGTATTAAACACTCTTTTAATTTAATCCCAGAATTCTGTTTTTTAAATAATTCTTAATAGGTCCATTGTAACATTCTAATTTTAAATGTCATGTTTTCATTAGCTGTGAATAGAAAACCATCATTATTAACATCAATAAAGGCTTTCAAGCATCCACCCGTGTGTAATCAATCTATATAATGTGTTTCAATTTGTGATAAAGCGCCTGGCATAAATTGGCGTTTTTGAAAAATCTAATGTATTGAATGGGTTTGGACAAATTTTTATTTGATCTCTGATATCAACAATGCATTTTCATGCAAGCCACTGCTGCTCAATGGACATTTTATGTTATTTTTTTAGCCATTCTCTGTAAGCATGAGGAGATGGATGAGCATACAAAAACAGAGGAATAGCGATTTCAGAAATTTTCTGCCTAGCTTGACTGGTACCAACAAATACCGCGACACATTTTAAATCACCTCAATGCCCTTTTTTGCATTCTGATTTATCTCCCATTTCATTTTCACCACATCTACATAGCTGCAATTTACTGCTGTCATGTCATTGAGTAATTCACTATTTTGGTTAATAAACAATTTACCACCTGTAATTAATACAAGGCCCAATGAATGTAATTCCGCACAACCCTAATTCTCACTCACAACTCTAATAAGCTTTAGCAATAACAATAACACCAATAAGCTTTTCCAAACGCATTTAACACTTTCATCTCAGAATGATAACGTCTCATCCCTTCTAGTGTTAGAGAAAATTTCACCAAAACACACAGTCAGACCCACTGCTCTCTCACACTAACCACCCAAAGCAATATTTGAAGACACAGAGAGCCGCATTAAAATGAACAAGCAGTCAGCCTGGCTGCCACACTGTAGAACAGAGGGAATGGAATTATGACATGAGCTGCAATAATAAGACTTTCTTTCCTGATAAGGAAACAATTGCTTTACACAGATGAAAATAATTATTTGGAGATTAACTAATTGGCAACTGACAAAGCACATTTAAGTATTTGTTCTTGAGTGTAGCTGTGGTACCAATATCGGGGTGAGGTACAAGTAAAGGGTAATGTCATGTGCTGTTCGTTCATGTGGCTGCCATATCTACTCTCAGTTCTGCATAAGAAATGGAATCAGATAGCAGAAAAACCAAAAGCGAGCGTCATTTTCGTCAGTCCACAGTGCAACTCTGCTGTGGCACACTGTCATTGTGTTTAAGGAGCATATCACCCTGTGCTTTTCAAAAAAAAAAATCTAATCTGATCTTGAAAATGTCAGAATTTCCTTTTAAGAGCTAGAAACTTGACAGCAGACAACTCCCAGGCCAACAGAGAAACATGGTTCAAATAATAAATAAAAAAGCTCTTTGCACATCAAATGGAGACCTGACCGGAAAAATCGGAAATCTAACAAAGAAAATAGCAACTCAATTTTATTGTTAAAAAAAAAAATAATAAAAAATGCTTTTGTGTGATCTAATGGAGAATCTTCCATATTTGTATTTATTTGGTTTCTTAAATCTTAGGGATGTGGTACATAAAAGCTTCAGTCAAAAGCTAAAAGGGGAAAAGGTAACTTTAATAATTGCAACTCAGAGTGTAAACTTCTCACTTGCGTCCTTTTTTTTTTTTTATAGTTGCATATAACTGAGCGGCAGAGAACATATACAGAGAGTGACACTTCTATAAATCACAGTGAATCCCAAATAGATCTCTTCTAGTGGTGGCCTTGTGTGAACAGGGACAAAGGTCCATCTTAAATTACAGGGACCCATTCCTTTCTCTCTGCTCGTTGCTTGCTTTTCTGTTTTGCTGGTGTTATTCCCTGGTGGTCACCAGAAACCACCAGACATAAATAACCACATAACCTTCCTGTTATTTTTTTTTTTTGTATAATTTCATTTTAAATGATGTCTACTTAAGCATATTTCACTAAATAAAACAGGTAATTTGCTGTAAAAACACTGTTGTTTTTGCGTCTGCCAATCTCCAAAATATGTCTCTACAAGTAATTACCAGTTGTCTTAGTCAGAAAGACATTTTAGTTTAATACCACAGCTGTTCTTAATGCGAACTAATCTATTTTAATGCCCAGTCTATCTCAAGTACCTCAATGAGATTTTTTCTTTCACCTCTTTATGATGTTCTCCCTTCCTTCCTTTACACTCATATCTTCATCTCTCTCTCCTTGCAGCCACTCTTTTCAATTTTACATTGAAGTTAAACACGTTGGCTTGCTCATTATCATAAAATAATGGGCCGTGGACATTCAGCATATCCTTACTAAACTTGACCCTGAAATAGACCCCAAACCCCAAAGCTTTTATGACTCCAATATTCTCCCCTTTAACATCTATTTTAAGCTCAGATTTTACCTCAATCTTCATACTCCCACCTACAATTAGACATCAGTCATGGTTAAGTTTAATTCGAAGCATTCAGCAGGGGCTGTTATTCACCGCACTGAAGAGAAAAAAAAAACGTATTGGCCTGTCTATCCAAAAATAAGCTGGAGAACCCTCTTGCAGAGCATTATTTGCAATTACTTGCGTAGTCTGTGGGAGGAGGTTGGCAAAGCTCCTTTTTGTTTACTCCCATTTCTTCCCTTCTTTTGCCAGCCATCAAACATACAAATGATGCTGCATTCGGCCCTATCAGCCTTCCAACACTAAGCTGTAAGAACAAGGAGCCCTTTAAAGGATGTAATTCCTGCCTCAGGCATTATTCTCAAGTATACATGTGCTCCAACTCAGGCACAGGTTTCATGTAAAAGCAGTTTGCTAACTCAGTTGGTCTTCTCTCATGTGTACAGTATATTAACTTCAAAAACAGATGGTTCTATTTGTCGCCCTGGTAAACAAATGAACTGACACAAAAGATAGGACACAAACATATGCAACCCAAACTCGTATCTTAGGAATTAGTTATTTGATACTCAGGACGTGTGCTGACTGTGGTCTTGCTGACTGACACATAGGAGAGAAATCTGCCTCGGCACTGAAGGAGACAGTTTGCCTTTCAGGCCTGGATGTGGTAAGGTTCACTGGTCTCCAGGGATAAATAAGGGACACTTGAGAACAAAGAACCAGCTTTGGCACTTCGGTGCAAACTCAGCCAGTGGCATACAGAGCTGCTGCAAGCCCCTGTTTTTTTTGTTACAAAGCTCTACAAAAACAACAACCCACTTTTCCCCAGTGTCATAACGTGTCTCCAAAATATGGGTTTAATGTGAAGTCAAGTTTAAAACACTACCAACAACACCCAAGCCAAACTGCAGTTTTGCCAGAATGATTACATTTAAAAATCCTGTTTGCTTTCTTTGAGGGCTTTTGGCTCGCTATCACAGCCTCCACTGATGATCTCATGAGGTTACTCTGACTCAGAATCCTCCTTTGAGGGGGACGCTTAAGGGTGAAATGTATAATTATCAAATCAGTTGGAGCTTTTTTTTTTTTTGGAACAACAGTAGGCTGGTTCCTCTTCACTGTTGATGCTGTGCAACCCCATTTGTGTCCACACATCAGTGTTGGAGATCTGATTCTCCTTGGGTTGAGAATACCAATACACCCTAAGTAATATAGATTAGAGATGTTTCTTGGAAAGGCAGATAAAGGCTGGCAGTGTTGATGAGGGGTGGGGTGGGGGCGGGAATAGGTAGGAAGGGGGAAGGAGAAAGAGTGTGCTCATACAGATCAGGCAAGCAAAGCTTGTGTGTATGCATTTCCAAAGAACCTCAGAAAATACAGAACTTTGTGCACATGTGTAAGACTGTAGTGGAGCAAATGTGGACAGCATTCTAGAGTCCCTGCTTATTTTGTGATCACGAACACAGTCTCTCATGCATAAGGCTAAACTTCAGAAAACTAAAGAGCAATTATACAAATAAAAAAAATGCTGCTTAGACAGTTAAATTCAACAAATAGAAGCATAATTACCAGTTACTTACCAAGGTTTGGAACAACACTTAAAGTTCAACTCAGTATGTCCCATACTCTTGCAGAATCTCAACGTTATCAGTAGTCAGAATGGCAACGAAACTCATTTCACAGTTTGCTGGTCAACAGCCACTCCACAGAGAAGAATGAAAAAAAAAAAAATGAAAAAAAATACAATGCACGTGCAGGGCTCCGAAAACAGGTAAAAGTGATTTGCAAAGAAAGGCAGCAACACGGAACAGCCGAAGCAGCCTTTGCGGTTCTATACCAATGACAAACTTTCAGAAAGCACGGCGACTCTCAAGCTTATCCCAGAGCAAAACGAGGTGCCAGGAAGCGGAGGCTTTGACCTTTCTGGGGATAATGACTTTACAGAATGAAATCGTCCAGCAGGAGATGGAGTCAAGAGAAGACACGAGTAGCAGGAGGAGGAAGAGGAGGAAGAGGAGGAGAGAAGGGAGGAAGAGCGAGCCACCAGGCGCGCAAAGGACCTTACGATTAGATTAGAGGGACCCCTAAGTGTAGTTTTTGCGGTCAGGAATCGGTGGGGTCCAGCGTCGGACAGATGTGATGGAATGCAAGGACGTGGAAAGACACTCAAACAAGAAGAAGACTGTGAAATATCCCGTTGCGGATTCGGTCTGCTCCCCGCGTATTGTGCTACTTGATTCGCCTACTCCGCATCGCCGTGTGGAGGAGCGCAGGATCCGGATCCTGTAGGAACTGTCATCAGGCGCTCGGCACAGAGCAGGCATGAGCGCCTCAGCTCTCCCCCTGCGCCCCTCTCTCACTTTGTCACATGTTTAAAACACAAGTAGCTCTCTGTAATAGCTGCCAAAGGAGGGTGGACAGAGGTAGGCGACGTGGCTTGAATAATAATAAGCGCTTTGTGAAAAGTCATTTCCATTCCTCACGTTAGCTGAAACGCTGACCTGCGAGGAAAATGACATTGACTTTAAGTTTAATCTGCCTCTTTTAATGCAGCATTTGCTTCTGAAGATTTGAGCAATGAAATTAAATGAATTCCCCTCTTGAACAGTTTCGCCCCCGCCCTCTCCCGAGAAGATGTCAACATTTAAGTCCTTATCTGTTTGAGCTGTCACATTAGTTTGAAGAGAGAAAAGGTGTTGAGCATAACGTCTAATCCTCTCCGATCACACCTATGCATGAACCGTGAGTCATTAAGTGGCACTCCAAAGGCAGCCCTGTTCAAACCATCATGCAGCGGCAATATGGCCACAGAGTGAACGAATGGGGGCTGGCATTTTCATAATGAGCATGACAGTACACATTATAGCGGCTGGGATCAGCGCTGTAACCAGGCACATGATTTCATTTTAGATTGCGTTGATCAAAATCACCTCCAGAGAATGTAGCATGCTGACTGGTCAGGGATGGACACTGTTGCCTTTCTAGAGCCTTTTTTTCCCCCACTAAAGCCTTTCAGAGGAATAATTAATGTGCCGTTAGATCCGAGGAAAGTGTTGTGTTAGAATTACAGCTGAAAGTCTGTGCATCCTTCAGTGACGGACACTTTGTCTTCACAGGTACATTTCAGGACCGCGTGCTTGAAATACATCCAAGATGTTTATCACTAGGCTAATTATGAATAGCCGTGGACGAATTAAAAGTGCTGTAGAGAAACTTAGTGAGTTTCTCATACGCATATATATCACAGTGGTACTGTCGAAGGTTCACCTGGTTATTTTGCTGAGCCGGAAGGAAATGGACTAAATCTGCCCTGAAACGACTAAAATTAATCTGTGAGAGCTATCCGATAGTGGAGTTCTTCTATAGGCGCTGCGGCCTCAGTGTGGTGCTAATTAACCCACTTCCCGGTGTGTTTCAGCGGACGTTTAGTATGCTGTGGCGGACTGGAGCTGTCCGTGGTCCTGAAGTTGATTTATGTCGCGTCCCTGCTGAGGTTTGTGTCTGATCCGGCGTGACACAGTCTCCGTTTTATTCTCCTAAGTGCCAGTTCTGATCAGAACGGAGGGGCAAACAGTGACAATCTAAAAAAAAAGTTGACAATATATCGTTAATTCAACTATTTTCTCAAGTGACCCCATCCATCTGTTTGCCACATTAGAAAAAATGGCACTACTATCCCTATCACGGACCATTTATCTTTCATTTTAAGCCATTCCAGGTCGGTGCTTGATTATGAGCGCTAATCAGTATGTGGAAGACAACCAGAAAGGTTGAAAATATGAGATAGCTATATTCACAGCACTTTGCATTTACGCCACTCGTTTTTTGTTTGTTTGTTTGTTTGTTTTTTTAAATTCGAAAATACAAATTGGAAAATTGCGGCATGATGCATTTGCATCAAACATCTTTCAGGCAGTGCAACGCACAAACTTCAGAAGTCACCTAATTACAAAGTGGAGTTCACCTGTGTAATTTTAAAAATTATACAAGTGAACATTAATCTATTTATGGATGCTGTTGTTCTGTGAAGGCCAATGAGCTCCTATTGAGATTGTTAATGAACAAACAGCATCATGATGCATCATGATGTCGATAAGTTTAAGCAGGGTTAAATTATACAACATTTTCCTAAACTTTGATATATTACAGAAAACTGTTAAATCCATCATTTAAAAATGCATGGGGAAATTACAAACTCACCAAGACATGGCCATCCACTTAAACTGACAGGCTGTGTGAGGAGAGTAGCCGAGAGACCTTCAGTCACACTGGAGGAGCTGCAGTGCTCTGTAGCCAAGTGGGACAATCTGAAGTGGACTTCCCAAGTCTTCCCTCATGGAAGAGCAAAAAAGAAGAAAGCTACAATAAATCATCCTTAACGTGTACCACAACATTTTCTGTTCATATGAGATTAAAATGCAAATTGCATTTTACCTATGCAAGTAACTAAGCCCATGACCCAGAACACACCACTTGTGATGTTTCATGGTGGAGGGAGCATCATGATGTTCTTTCTTTAGAAAGAACAGAAGGAGTGATTGTAAGACAGATGTAGCAAAATACGAGGAAATGCTGTAAGAAAACTCAGTAAAGACCGCAACACAGTAAGAGACAATGGAATGTATTTATGTGTTAGAATGGCCTAGTCAAAGGCCAAAGCTAAAATCACTTGAGGATCAGTGACATTACTTGAATGTTATGTACTGTACACTGATGCTATTCTTCCAATCTGACAGATCTGGAGTATTTTACAAAGAAAATTTGTAAAAAAACCAAAAAAAAACAAACAAACAAAAAGTTTTGCAAGTGAACAAAGCTGGTAGCAGCTATAATTTCAATGAAAGGTAATTTTACACAGCACTATCTCAGAGTGTCCAAATACAAATATACACCACAGTTTTCAAATTTTTAACTTCACATTTTTAAATCTTATTCATGTTAGTATACCACTTTAAAGACCACTAAAAGTTCATGGAGGAAAATTAGTAAAACACAGAAAAGTTCAAGAGGCATGAATAGTTTTGAGATTCACTTTAGTGTTTGTAAATTCAATTAATACTTTTTCTTTAACAAATTTGCCCAGAAAATGTTTTATGGCTTAATGTTGGAAACCATCTTCACTCCTACATTATTTTCTTGGCTGTGACCCACTAAGTAGTGTAATTGTATCAATTTCACTATGAAGCCTTAATGATATATATTAACATAATAATGAGTGATGATGTTCCCCAAATGGATCCCCATCATTTATAGTGGAAGTGGAGCAACCTAGTGGATTTGCTGCTCTGGTGTCTTTAATGAGCAAGGATGTGTAACTAATTTACACCTTCAGCACAGCCTCTTTAGAGGACCTGGGAGTGTCTGCAGAGAATCATGGCCATTTAAGCTTCGCAACTCTGTGGATGAGTAGAGACAATTTCCCAGTAAACGTATTCTCACATGTCGGTGTCTTTTTTTAGCTTTAATTTCTAATGTCAGTGTTTTGTTTAGGAAGAAATTCTCTTCCATGTCAGTGATGAGTGACATCCGGAAACATTTATTTATTTATTTATTTTGGAAAAGTATTTGTTCATGTACCAAGTGTGATGGTGTTTTTGTTAATACTGTGGCTTTTATTCAGAAGAAGATTATTTTCATCGTTCTTTTTGTAGCAATCTGGCTCATTTCTTTGTAGATCATCACGTAGCAGACTGGCTGACTGTCAGGCTCTGGTAAACTCTTAAGGTAATTTCACCACAGTCACACACAAGCTGACTTTCCCTGTAATTTGACCTTAGCTGTCTTCAATATCCCTCAGGCAGCCATCGAGGACAGTTGATTCAGATAACTCTATTCCACTGGGCCCGTGGAATGAATTTAGGTCTGTTCAACTAAGGGCCCATTCATTTTGACTCCATTTCACCGTCTATCATCTCCCCCAGAATACCATTGCACCAGCAGTTATCTATTCTATATTTAAAACAGGTAGGATTATTTGGTGCTTGGGATGAATATACCCCATACTTCATACAGATTACCTCAAGCTATCTCAAGTTCCCCCTATTTCTATTGCAGCAGCACAGATTCGGTATTAGAATATCAACCAGAGGCAGCAGTATCTTGCCCTGTTTATTATGGTATGTGCTTATCTCTGCAATCCTGGGACAAATGGTTTATGAACAGAAGGAAGTTTTTAAACTCCTCAGAGAGGTCATTCAACTTTTCTGCCCCCCCACCCCAAAAAAAAACTCTGGTGTGGTATTTTTGTCTTTACAATTGTCATGTAGGTTGTGTTTGACAAAAGTTAACCTTTTTCTATTTATTCCTTTTCAAAGACAAAAACTAAATGAGACTTGCTGTTTTTTCAAAGTTGATCCTTTAAACCAGTGTTTTTCAAAGTAAAAGGCTGCAACCTTCTTAAACGTATCTAAAGCTTTACTGCAAGAAAACTAAGCACCAAATTCCCTGCTGTTGCAGTCATATGCTCATGTCACAAGTTTCCACTTTTTTGATCCATTCAAACTATTTTCTGGGCTGCACAGTGGAGACATTGGTAGCACTGTTGCCTTGCAGCAAGAACAACAAAGCAAAAACAGTCTAAAAATCATATGGAAAAAAATCACAACCCCTCAGTACATCTCTGTGTTAGGAAATTAGGTTTTCTCCATCCACACCATTTAAATAAATTGTAGGGATGGACAGTTTTATTATCAAACTTAATATGTTTATGACATACTTAAGCAGTATCTCATTCAATTTCTTTGCCTGATCATTTGTGTTTGATTTGTGAAAGAAGACTTTTATTTCCCGGTAATGATCCACTCAAACCATTGTCCCATATTGCAATAGGTTTGAAGTCAGGGTTTGGGGAGTCTTTCTAAAACTATATGGTCAATGTTCTTTTCTATTTCAAAACAAGCTTAGTTTGTATTTGTGATATTTATCCTGTTGGAACTCCCAGTCATTTCCAGGATAAAACTGTCACACTCGCATAAAAAGAAAATTGATTAGCTTGTGCAGACCCAGCCAAAAAAAAAACAAACAACAAATCTAAAGCTTGACAAGGGGGCGAAATGCTGGAACACAAGTGTCACTGGCCACAGTGAAGCAAGTTTATACATCAATAAGGACTGAGAGGTACAGAGCAAGAAAGCAGCACCTGCTCCAAGATTGACACCTTCAAGCATGACTGAAGTTGACACCTGCCACACATGCGCAATCCAAATACCTTCTTTAGGAAATTTTTATGGTCAGACAAGACAGAAATTGAAATTCAATGACAAGTAGTATGTTTGGATGAGCCAAGGCAGTGGTTGTAAATCTAATACAGTTTGCCAACTGTAAATCATGAGTGCAATGTATAAAAACCATTGGTGAGGCTGTCTCATTGGCAGTGGTAGAGGTGGATCACAGAAAGTAAATCGTATACCTCCAGATTCTTAAAGTGTATTCTAAATCTACATCCATGCATCAGATTGGCCCTAGTCTTCAATGTCCACATCCACTTGGGCAGCATCCTTTGGGAGCGATTCCAAAGCATTCCCAGGCCAGATGAGAAATGTAGTCCCTCCAGCATGTCTAGGGTTTTCCTCTTGATCTCCTCCCAGAGGAAGGAGAGTGAGGGGTACACATTTTTCCAACTATGATTGTAGGTGTTTTCCTCTGAATGGATAACTCTCCCCAGAGCCAATGAGAGAAAATTCCCAAAAATGTCAAATTTGGGAATCTAATTCTTTTAAAACAAACAAACAAACAAAATAAAACATTTTAGTTGTGTGTTGTATTATTATTCTAGGAGGCCACACAGACACATCCCGTCACACACAGACAATCTATTTTACAACAGTGCAAGCTTCTCATTATATGGAAAAAAAATGTATAGCTCAAAGATTTATCTAAACGATATACAGCAGTGAATAAGAAGGCTATGGCTTCTTCAATGCCCATCCATCACATCTAATGTACTGTAGATAAATGACAAGGCAGCAACAAGTTCTTGCTGAGAGGCTGACCTCGTTGATGAAAGCAAAAACTCCCCCACGGCCATCAGAGTACACAGAGACCCCTCTTTTCAATACAACAGGCAACCCTTGTCTGTGTACTAGGGAACTCATATCAACACTATTACTTGTTGGGGGTGGTGTGTATATGCTCCGACAGGAAAGAAAAAACACACAATTTGTCTCCACATGGGTTGGAGAGTCCCTTCGCAGTAGCTTGAGGGTGAAGTCAAAAGGCCAATCTCATACTCCAGCTGAGGTGCATCTCCACTTTTATCTTCTAAAAGCAGCACCTGGTTCGATTTCACACAGGCATTAATGAGAAGACTTTTTTAGACAAATAAAACCCAATAAGTCTTTAATAAATGCTTGTGTAATTTAAATGGTGTATGCGTGATCTCTTAAAATTCTTCATTAAAAAGGTGTGCCACAATTTCTTCAAATGTTTAAAAATGTGAATCTAAGCAATAACGTTTACATAATATACTAAAAACAACTGACCAAAGCATGAATATGAGGTCATATTTTAACCCTTCACACTTTAACATAAATACAAACATTGTTGAAGCTTTTTAAGATACCAGGAAACCTAATATAACAGAATTTAAGAATACAAAATTTCCCTGACAATTTATTGAATTCAAATCATTTTAATGTATTTCAAAACTAAATATCATACAACAGTTGCTATGCATAGTTAAATTCAGATCCAGTTACAGCTGGTCCAACTCAATCCAATTTATGTAAAAGCATCTGCCCCCTCACAGTTTTATCAGTGTGTTTTGTAATACTCAGGTTTTTGTGTCTTTTATTCATCGGCAACTTGACATAAAGGTCGACAGAGAGAGAAGAGGAAGACATTCAGTAAATGTTAAGGAATTAAGGACTGTAGCCTCTGTTTTTTGTGTGTTTGCTCTACCACTGGCATAATAACCAGAGTTAGCAGAAATTTGTAATTTTAGTTATTAAGGGAGAAAAACTATCCCAACCAAATGTGACCTACGTGAAATAGAAAGTACCTCTTAAACATAATAACCCAAGCACACTTGAGGATAATGTTACAAACAGATGGTTGGGCATTTTCACTTAGTAGATTCAAGTAGAGAGCAAATCCATAGTTCCATCACTCAAAGCAAGTCATCTAGGACCTAAAGAAGGAAAGCCACTCCCCCTTCACACTAGGCCAGCCATGTTTGACTGCCAGTGCGATATCCTTTTTCAAGTGCTGCTATGTTAGTTTTATAAGAGATGTAACAGAGTAGAAACCTTCAGAAAAGGTCCTCTTATGTCTCATGGATGCAAAGCGAGTGAATTAGCATTTTGCTCTGGTTTCTGCCTTGAGCCTTTCCCATGTATGTAAATATGTGAACAAGAACATGATGTGTTCTTAGAGATTTTTCACTGTTCTGTATTTTCTCTGTAGATAATTTGTCTCTCTGTTTTTTATTGGAGACAGATTCTTAGAAATGGCTTCTTAAACCTTTTAAGGATTATAGGTGCCAATGACCTTATCGTTCATCTCTTCTTGAATTTCTTTGGATTGGGGCATAATATGTTTCTCTTGAGAACTTTTAATGAATTTTATGATGTCACACAAGTACCACTTAGATAAATTCTGGATTCTATAATTCTGGCAGTAAACTATGCTGGGTATAGCTAATGAAATGAAATCCCATGTTTATGTTGGTCCAAACTATGTTGGTCTTATTTAGTTGTTCATGTTTTTCCACTGTAAGATTTTTACTGTATATAATTTATTCTTAATTGTATATTTTAATTTGATATTTGACATTAATTTAAACATGAAGATTAAATTTATGGTGTAATTTACTTCTGTTCAAATGTTTAGACTCTCATTATAAAGAATTGTGAAAGGTGCTACATTAAAAAATAATAATAATAAAAAACTTCACTTCTAACGTCCATTTACTGATGTACTGACTTTAAACAAACACTAACACTGCCCCTCCACCAGCCAAATGGTGGATGCTTTTCTTCAGCAGGTACTTAATAGGAAATTAAATATAATACAGGTCAATCCTTGTAATGACATTCCCAAAACACAATGCATTAAATTTGACTGAGCTTTCTTGGTTTATCACATAAAATCCCCATAAAAATACACGTTTATGTTTGGAATGTGACAAAATTTAAAGACATTTGAGGGCCAGAATCTTTTTTGAAAGGGATTGTATTTCAGTTCATTTCTTTCTGTCCTTCCTGTTGGTTTAGCTAGGAAAGAAAACAAACAACATAAAGGTAAGAGGAAGTCATAGAGATAAATTTTCAACCTGTGCTTTGTGGGGGATTGAGTGCTGGAGAAACGGACAAGTTAAGGCATGTGAAGTGACCCGGTCCACATTACCCCTGTCACTATCTGTATTTCCCAGCTTGGCTTGATAGATCCATGGGCCCTCTGCTGACAGAGATAATATAAAAGCAGCAAGAAAGACCATTTTGTGACAGCACTGGGATAAGAAGAGTGAAGTGGGGGAAAGCAAAAATGGGAGGAAAGTGCATGAGTCAGCGTAAGGGCTCCCAACAATAAAATTTAATTTACAGTTGGTTTCAGACAAATCGGTAAGCTCCGTGGCTGCAGGCTGAGGTGATTGGACATTTGGAGGACATTACAAATTGACACTATTTTTTGGGGTCTACTGAATCATTCATTACACCTACGACTACTTAGGCTGTCTGAGATGTGATGAGTTTGGCACTGGGTTGTCCACAGTTAATTTATCAAAGACGAGCATGATGCTGCAGGATCTGTCCGGTCTGCTGCTGAGTCCACCTCCATCATTAAAGATGTCAAAATAACCAGCTAGAGGAGGAGGTTGCCAAGAGTGTGCAGGCTTAAGCATGACATTTATATGTGTAGTGATATAAATGATCGATATCACAGCTGGGGCTCAAGATGAATTTTACCTCAGTCATATTACATTGCATAGATAAGATTTTGTTATTGATTCAATTCAAGGATAAACCCAGAGCTGACAAACAGAAGAAAAATAACATCAACAAATAACGTGTCTTTTCCTCATAACTCTTGATTAAGCAAACAAATTAAAATCATAAAGTTGTATTTTTATCACTGAATAGTGGCCATACAGAAGATTGTACAGAGAGGCATTATTATTACTATCGCACTGCTATAATGCAGTTCTGTTTGCAAAACCACAAAAGAAAGAACATTACAAAAAATATAAGGCTGTAATAACCTGCAAAATAATAATTTGCTCAAGCAACTTTTGAATTAATATAATCATTTGGTCTGCTTGGACACATGCCTTCCATCAGTTATAAAGAATCTGATGAGCCATAAATACAGAGAGAGATTGCAAATGATCAAAATGATCTCATTCTACGAAGGTATCAGTAAGGAGAATACCACATAATTCAAAGCTGTATTTCACGGCAGAAAAAAAGACAGTCATCTGTAATTGGAAAAAAAAAGATGACAGTGTCTTGGTCATTTCTGGATAGGTGATAAAAATTGATTAGATAGTCACGCAGGCTGCCAAGAGATCAACAGCGTTCTACACATGACAGCAATCTACTGCATCCTCCAAATGCCAGGATTAAGAAGCAGGATTAAAAGATAAAAGAACTTTTTCTTCCACTGAAAACATCCAGCCATGGCTGAAAGCTCCCAAAACCTTATAGATTCTGTCATCATGGACTAATGAAACTAAAATTTAACTGTTGGCTACAATTTCAAACTTGTGGCCAAAATATCCTAAAACTACAGTTCCTTGCTCAAAAGATAAAAAATAAAGAAGGATTATGTTTCTTTTATTGGTTAGTGTAAGTGATATCCAAATCAATACATAGTCATGCTTTCACCTGAAGAAGATTAAAGTTTCTGAATAATCAAACCATAGTCGTGGGCATCTGAAGAGCCCTTTGGAGAAGAAATGTGCTCACAATCTAAGACATTCAGATGACCTTTTTTGAGGCAGAATGCAGAAACATTGAGAAATCAAGATATGCGATGCTAACAGACTAATACCAAAACACATAATTTCAAACTGAGTCAAAAGGTTTTTTTAAAAAAAAAGTATATTAGTAGTTTAACCATGTTCAAACTTATGCAACCAATGTGTTGCAACTTTTTTATTGTGTCCTAAGGCATTTTTGATTTCAGCTGAGATATACAAAACTGTCACTTTAGAGGTTGACAACATTTTGTAATATTTTTCTCAATGGTGATTTTTAGTCACAAAGCCCTGGCATTTTACCAGGGGTGTGTTGACTTTTTATGTCTGCTTGATCTTTTTCTAGCTGTTTGTTTTATCCTTAAATGGTGTTAAATCTTAGCTTTTAGGTCTGTTCATAGCACTTTAAATGTAGCTCTAAAGACAGGTATCAAACTCTTTAGATTGTAAACACAGGCTTTTATGCACCACAAGTCTGTTTAGTGTTGCATGCTATACACTTAAAGGGACTTGCTGGGCCCGAATCTTTGAAAGCGGCAGAGAATAGAATGACTGTAGAATAAACATATGTTACTGTATAGTTAGTGAAGATACTGAGCTGACTTGTGCTTAATCAAGTAAAGATATGTTAAAATACATAATCGCATTGTAAATAGTCATTAGTAGAAGAATGTCTTTGCAGGAGTTTCATAATAAGTCCATGTGTTTCATATGCTTAATTAAAATTCTGCATAATTACCATTTGAATTTCTCTCAAGGCACATTATCATCCATTAAGATTTATTTATAGTTTAAATGTCTTTTAGGGTTTTTGGTGAATATTTACAGAAAAACAGCGCTGTGGCCAGACCATGCCATTGTTGTTTTATCCACACACCAGACAAGGGATTTAGGGGCCCTTTGCAAACAGTGATTGACAGTCGTGTTAAATTACTGAGAGCTACCAGAGGAGGCCTCCTCCCTCGTGGATTTGCCTGGCTGTAATTTTCCCTGAAACTGGTGCAGGCATTCCCTTGTTCCAGCACTAATTTAATAGTCCTAAAACACCCTTGCGCACTTGGTGCTGACAAAAGCCCAGCATTGCTAATGCCAAGTTAATTAATATAACTCCAGCTGTTTGGGTCTCAGAAAGACATACAATGCCAAAGAGGTGATATCATTCTCTGTGTGTGTCTATTTTGACAATAATGCCTCATTTCCAACAGGACATGCTCTTATTGGCCCGCTCATCTGCTTTGTTAATTTTGCTTATGGACCCTTGGCTTTTTTAAAATTGATGTGATTAATTTGATTTAAGCCTCTAGGGTTTCCATATGTTATCTCATCTGAGCAGAGGTTTGAAGTATTTATTGTACACATACATACAGATTTTTTATTGATCTATTTTTTCTTAATCCAATTACTTATTCCTTTGACAAGAAATTTGAAAACATGAAAGATGAACAATGACATTCAAAGTGTTTTATGACTATTATTTGTCATAAAACCAGATCATCCATCGACTCTCTATACCAGCTTAATCCTTTTCAGGGTCATGGGGGAGCTGGTGCCTATCTCTTGCAATCAATTGGAGAGAGGCTGGATACACCCTGGACAGGTTGTCAGTCCATCACAAGGTAACACAGGGACATGTGGTATGAAAAGAGAAGCACACACTGCACACAAGTTATTGCATTCCAGTTGCGTTAAACTCTTTAATTTTTCAGCCGCTTCTTTTGTCCACTTTTCTATTTGACAGGCAAACTACTAGTTTAAATAAAATCCGAACATTATGCAAAAATAAATTTATTAATGGATATTGCAAGGGGTGCTGGTACCAATCTCCAGTGGTCAACATCCCAGAGGTGAGGTATACACTGGACAACCACTACTTTCTTTTTTATAGGTCTTCCAAGTAGCCATATTTTACAAAAAGTTGAAAAATGCATAGGAATAGAAAACTGGAATCGTTAGATCCACTCTATTAGAAAACACTTTACATTTACAGCTATCAGTGTAAGTTTACAAGCATCTGTCAGGTGTGGAAATATTGTTATGTATTTATAGAATTAATTTTCTATAATTGAGATAGGGTCAAATGATTTCTTATAGGTTCTAATGTTTAGATATTTCTACAATAACACTTAAAAAGGAGTCCCTTGGTAAGTTGGAAAGAAAGCACACATGGCATAATGTTTGACCACTCAAAATTGGTACAGCTAATTTAAATGTTGGTGTTCTGACACATACTTGGTTTTGAATTCTGTTTTTGGCCATTGCCCTTGTTGGCTCAGTACATTTTTGAAAACCCAACCATGAGATGAAAAGAAAGTAGATCTGATGTTCAAGAGCAACCCAGAAACCACCAAGTATCTAAAACACTTTTTTAAAAGTTCTTTAAAAAAGTGTTACTGTCCACTGGGAAGTCAGTTTGAAATAAACATGAACTGAGACCTCCTAAAAAAGTTAACTCCTCAAAATATCACTTTTAAATGAGACGACGATTGGCAGACCAAGTTAAATGTTTCATTGTGAAATGTTTTATGAACAAATGAGTCAAAGGTAGAGCTGTTTTGCCACTGGGTGAAAAATAATGTTCATGAGAATCCTAAACAGACATGAAAACAGTTTTTTGTAGAAAATTTCAAAGTGGTTTTTGAATGTTTCTGACCTCAATTAAAGTACAAATGAGAAACAAAACTATGGTTGAAAGAAAAACTAATACATTATAATAAATTGTAACATTTGTGATAAAAAGAGTGGTCAAAATCTCAGGATTACCCCGAGACTTTTAAAATTCAAATTAACAAATGAAAAAAGAAAATAATTTGTGCTTTCTTAAAAATCTGTCTAATTTCAATTTATGAATTTCATTCCTTAATAAAAACTATTTATAGTTGAAAGCCCTGAATTACCAACATTAATGCCAATAATGAGCATTAATGTTGTGTAGATTTCACATTTAAAGAGTCTAATATCTTTTTCTCGCTCTTTTAACATGCAATTCATCCACTCTTTCAATATATGCCAAGGGGAATTGAAAGATAGATACCACCATGCCTTCATTCAGTACAAAGCTTTATCTAATCCAGTTTTGAGGGAAGATAATTAAAGGTCAAACAACTGGCCAAAGCAGTGCATCCATTTACAACAGACCTCTGCCTGATTAAACAGTATGTCACCCAATCATTTAATTGACTTCGCTTTACATGTGTACCTGAGAAATGGAGCAATTGGATTGTTAGGGTCAAGGTCATAAATAATCTAATGTGTCTGTAAACACTATTACTTAAAAGGAATGGCAGACTTCCAGCAGACACTGTTCACCAACAGCCTGCCAGCCCTCCTGCAGAGCCCAGATGATCTCTGCAAAGTGCAGAGCAGTGCAGGTTTGCGATTTGTGACTCTTCAATTTTTCATATCTGGCCAATGTCCTGATAAGAAAAGGCAGGTGAAATTGAGAAATATTGCCTTCAGTGTGGTAACTGTGGTCATTTAATGGCTCTGAAATATGTAGGCATTTTCCCCACTAAGGCATGCATGCTATTGATTCCCTTTGGGGTCTGTCAGTCACACAAGTAACTCTACCGTCACTTAAGTTACTGAAAAACATCGCTCATGCTTGATGCTGCCGAGGGACTAGACAGAAAGGGACAGTAATCTATAATCTCTTTATCTTTCTGCTTTGTTTTATGTGTTTCATTGACACGAGTCAGTCGATGATGGATTTAGGAACCAGCAAGGGATCTGACAAACACAAGTCTTCTGATTGTGAAGCTTTCTTTCAAAGCTTAAATTAATTAATGATTGGACACTGCAGAGGTGCATGTCTGATTTTTTTCAGACATTTATTTTTCTTGATCTGTAATGCCTTGTGACAGATTGCTCCCTGTGCAGCATGAGAAATAACCCTTTCTGGGTGGATTTAACACAACAGGGTTTCTACCCAAAAATGTATTATATATTTTTTGCTTTTAATGAATAGGATTAAACAAAATAACCAGTAGTCTGGATTACTATTAAGAAATATTTGGGCCAAAATAAATAATATGTATGCATTTTTTATACCAGTTTTATGGTTGGGGTCTTGCTAGCTACAACAATCAATGAAAAAGATGATGGATTAACTCTGGACAGGTCACCAGTCTGTGGCAACGCAGAGACTTTAAGCACAACTATTCATGCACATGCCCACAACAAAAGACAAGTTAGAGTGGCCTATTAAACTTCCATGCATATATTTAGATGTTGAGTGGAAGCTTGATGACCTTGAAATAAATCAATGCATGCATCCCCAGGTCGAACATGCAAACTCCACACAGAGACTTTCTGTCAGGAAGTCAAACTTTGGATCTTGTTGGTGCAGGGCAACATTGTTAACAATTATACCAATGCACACCCCTACATTATTTTGATATATTTTTCAATTAATTCATTAATGCATTTAAATTCTGTGTTAAAATCCCTAATGTCAAAGAGGGATTAAAAATCTTGTTACAATATTTGTGTTAAATCTTGGTACAATATTTAATAGTCAGTGTTAATATTGTATAAAATATCACCTGTTCATGTTATTTTTGTGATGACCATTTCCATTTTACATTTTGGAAGACTTTGTGAAATCTGAGCAGGCTTATATAGTTTTATAATAGTCTTTGAAGAATGATTAGGCTCCTGGCAGTCTCCTCTGCAACCCAACAAATTGATCTCTTTAATTTTGTTTTGAATTTGTGAGAGGACAATGTAAGTTCAGTAACAGCTGCCAAATTTTTGATATAATTATGCATCTACATCATTCATATTAAAGCTTACTGTGTTTCTAAACCAACATTTAACTGATTAACCCAGAATACATATGGATGGAATATTTTTGCAGATACAGTTTTAACAAGAAATCAAATTTTTGCTTTTTTTTTTTGTAGTTGTGGCTTTATGTGTTTTTGCTACTGTCTACATGTCTTCTCTGAAGAGTTTCTGTATCTTTTAACTGCTGTCTCCATAGGCATGGAAATCTCAAATGTGTGGCTCTGCAAAAGATTATCATCTATCAAAAGTTGCTACTGAGCCCACAGTATGGCCTCTGTAGTGCATTAAAAACTGTCTATTTGCCCATCACTTTCCAACATTTTCTTGCTTTTCTTTACTTTTATATTCCCTCTGCGCAAATGATTATTACACACCCGTCACCTCCTTGAGGTATTAGCAGCCATGCAGGTTAGGCAATGGAAATACTCTGACCTCGGTTACATTTTTGAAATTACCCTTTCTGTTATCTACAGTATATCTGGGATTTCTTTAAATTCATAGCCGTTTTTTTAAATAGCCCTACAGTACAACAGCAACAAAATCCAAATCAAAATGTTTTCTCCACACAGCCTTTTTAATCATAGCACTTTTCTTCACAGTAAGGTGCAGCGCAAACAATATGTAATGTATTTCTCACATTTACAACATTAATATAGCCTTGTACAAATATTGCCTGGCTTACTAAAACAAATTCAAACAACAGAATTGATTAAAGTGGTTTCTGATAAAAACAGAGTCACTATGTGAGCAATTAATCATTTCAAGTTTTAGAGAAATGTTGTGTTCTTTGAGATAATTTGTGAGATTTTGGGCTTGTCAAGGAAACAAAACCAGAGAGTATTTATTTGAAATAGAACTGAAAAAACACAGAAAATCTTTATTCCTGAGATATACTTAGTTGCTGACAGTCTGAGTCATCTAGCCACATTCATATTTAATAAATTAGAACGTGTGTCCCTATGAGGGTTTTTTCTACGATGAAAAGTTCTCTATGAAAATAACAACAACAACAATTTATTTTTAGAACAGTAGAATGTTGCATTAGACCAATAAAAAGAAAGCATTTTAATTCAGAGATGTGGGTTTGATGAGAAGTATGTTCCCTACCTGTCTAAAGATTATTTTTAAAATAGTACTTTTAATCTGCCAAAAGAGCATCATTGAAATGGATTATTTATTTTATCGTAAACTATATGTATATCCTACATCTGTATATGTAGGATATATTACTATTTGTGAGTATATAAAGATGATTATATATATATATATATATATATATATATATATATATATATATATATATATATATTGTTTTGCAGTTACCTTTTGACCTTTATCTTAATTCCACTAAATTAGTATTTTAGTCAAGTAAAATGATACCTAGTCTCAAAGGCTGCAAAAAAAAAGCTTCAGAAAGGAATTGTTCTGTTTTGTCTCTTAATAAAGAAATGAAGAGGTCCTGACAAAAAAAGAAAAAGATCTACAACTGTAGATTGTCAAACAGTAATGTGCTGGCACACAACAGGCATGATAAAAATAAAACTAAATTGTCATATTTTATGCTGTGATGCTTGTATTTGTTGGCCAATCACTATTTCTATAATAAATCAATCTGAAACAATGCTTAGATTATTCACGCAATTACATTAAAAAACATACAGACCATCATGGTCAGTAACTTCAATTTCAGTTTTATTAGACCACAAGACAAGCTTCCAAAATTAAAATATTTGTCTTTGTATGCATTCAAAACTGTAATTAAGGTTTTCATATTTTTGGACCAATGATTTTTTTCTTAGTGGCTTTTCAAAAAATGTCATTAGAAGACCAGTTTTCCTGCCGACAATGACACTCTGGACAGCTTTAGCCAGAATCTTCACAAGGTCTCTCCGGCTTCTCATTAAAAGACTTACAACTTACTACATGAATAATACACACTTGCACACAAACATGATCAAATTAAATGATAAAATGAAACCTTACAATAAGTTTGTTATTATAAGAAACTTATTATAAGTTCTTATAATGCACATAATAAGTTTATTATAAGAAACTTTTAATAAATTTATTTGTTAGCCGACATTGCCGGCAATGTCGGCCTGCTGTATAAGTTTCTTATAATAAGAAATGTATAATAAGTTTGTTCTCCAAACGAAGTTTGTTGAGTTTGCTGCACATAATTTACAGCTCAACCTACATATGAAGATGAGGGAAAGACAGACACTATCTCATAAAACAAACTGATATGATGTATGAAATATTACTTTGGATGTTCTGCCTAAAAAATAGAAATATTCTATTCCTACTTACTTTGATGTTTCTCTTCCATGCGCTTTCTAAATGTGAACACATCTTGTTAATTTTGCTTGTACAGCTCCCAATCTAAAGTAATAAGGCATACTTTAGCCTAAGTGTGACTAACCCACATAAAGTAACAAAATAATTTTAATGTTATTTATTTGCAACGCTTCACATCTGCATGTAATCAGACATACTGATTTTATTTTCAAACTTCCATCATACAGCAACACTTAGTGTCCCCGTACATTGCACATTTCAGGTGCTTTCTTGTCATTCTATCCATATGCTAAGGAAGCTGGTGAGCTATAGACTTAATTTCAATTTTAAAGCTGCACTTGAATCAAATTCAGTGAATGATTGCATGTGTTTGGCTGTAGCAATCCTGCTGTATGATTTACTAATGCTGGAGCGAATCTGGTGTTGCACATTTGCAAAATACGATACAGACCTGTTTACTCCTGTTTTCAACCCACCGTGACTCAGGAGATTGGGACTGTGGAAGCTTAACCCCAGTACCTGTGACATCCTTGCTGCAAGGGAGTTAACAGTCATATTGTGTCTGGAAAAGATATGGCAATTCTTCATCCAACAGAGGAATATTTTCCCTAAGGCAGAAGATTTAACAGTGCATATGAATGGTGTTAATAGTCTCTCACACTATATGCAGAGAACTTCGTAACACACTGATGGCTTTCAGCAATCTTCAGAACATATTAAAGAGGCTGCTCTGTTTACTCTCCTCCAACTCCAACTGTGGTATTTTAGACACATTTTAAGGCAGACACTTTGACTTGTCACAATAGGAGAATAAGACAAATATAGCACTTGTTAATGCACCACTGCTGCTCCTACATTTTTCTTAGTCAAAATGTCGGCCATGAAAAAGTCTGTCCAATAGCATTTGGGGAAAATAAGTTGGAACCAAGACCCAAGAGAACAGCTCCTAACAATCTATTACAGGGAAAGAGGGAATACCCACTGATTCCCTTTTTTGCCCACATCTGGAAAACTAAAACTTTTTACAACTACAGATATCATGCATCTGCTGAATACTATTCAAGTCTTTGTAACATTGCATGACTTCAAAGCAGTGATTTAGTTGTAGACTTTTAGCTTCATATTATAGATAGTTTTTTTTTTTGTTTTTTTGTTTACCATTTCCATCAGCATATAATTTTAAATGGCAAGAGAAAACGTCACATTTAGCCAATTATAATTTTGTCACAAAATGGTCCTAAACATGTAGCCCCTAATTGTCTATTACAATTAGGGGCTACATGTACTTGATCTGCCTGAGTGCTAATGGGATTAAAGAAGAAAACAACAAAACAAAATCAAGAGCTTCAAATGTTAAGCAACTTACTACCACAAGAATTTGATGTGGTTTAGCTTTAATTTTATTCCAAAAACATGTAACACTGCCCTAAATATTAAACATATTCTTTTTTAAAGAAAATTCTTGTTTAGTGTATTTTATCATGCCAGTAGGATTTAAAATGTGTAGTTTGTTTCCATTCAACGTAAAAGTTGAGAACTCAAAAGCCTAAAAGAGGTTTGTGTTCTCAAAACAAATTAATCCCAATTAGCCAGTGCAAAGAACCCATGCTGATTACAACCATTATGGAAATGGACCACAACAGAAAGTAGAGAAACATTCAGAAGCATCCTTCTTACTCACTTGTCTTAAAATGAAACTTTTAAATTTGGGTACAATGAAAAAAAGATACATAAAATGCTAATTTGGGATATGTTTTTCTCTTTTACAATGTAACATTTTTTGCCATTGTCTTTTGTATGTACTAATACAGTTCTACTTAGTGTGGCAAACAATATCATGCACATTTAGCCTACCCATACTGTTTGAAGGCTGGTTTTGTCTTAGCTGTCATTAACACGTACTCTTGCTAAGAGCCTCGAGCCTTAAACTGTCCTTAAACTTCACATGCAAAATGAGAAATTAGCAAATGTCAGTCACTGCCTGACACTATTATCAACAGGGTGTCAATTTGAGCCTGAAACAGCCAAGGGGGATTCAAGTACTGATTCCAGTAGTTTCTCTTACTGTCACTCTTTGAATATCAACTCATAGTGTGCTCATCTAGCTCAGAGTTTGGGCCCACGGTGATCCACGTCAACTCAGTCCATCATAACACCTTGTTTGAATAAAAATGAAAGCCAGTGGGACCCCTATGTGAAAATATAATTGCCCCCGTTTCCTAATAACTGGCTGTTCAGATGCTTAATGGCAATAACTGCCATTAAGTATCTGTGATATATATTACACTTTCTTTAATGCACATCAGGAAAATTTTGACCCACACTATTGTGCAGAGTAGCTTTAATTCAGTCACAATATAGAATTTTTGAGCTTGAATGGGCTGTTATACCACAGCAAACAACAAAGTTTTAGATATGCCATTCAAAATGTTTCCATTTGTCTTGAATCTCTCCCATAGATGGCATTTTGCCTGTTCTTTCTTATTACTGAAAACCAAAAGTGAAGCATTCAGTATATAAGATAGTTTTTAGGTTTTTTGTCACCTACTCGAGGAGTTGTTAAAACACTCCTGAAGCAATTTTGGCAGGCTGGGAAGGTTCACCATTACATCATGCTTTTCCCATTTATGAACGGTTTTCACTAGAGTTTGATGAAGTCCCAAAACCTTAGAAATACTTTGGACTGACAGATGTTAAATTCCTTAGGCCAAGAGATAATTTGTTTCTTTTTATGATCTTTTAGCCATCATCATTTTGTGAGAAAGGTTCCAGTGAGATAACTATTGAGTTTGAGAGTCCAGCAGAAATCAGGCTGTAACCAGGGGAATTAAACTTAACTGTCTAAAAAAATGTTAATTATAGTTAATTCGTGATTTGACAGTGTTTCTTACTTGATGGATAAAATTATTGTTTGTAAACTATTTTTGTACATATTTGTCTGATATTTATCCAAAACCAAACATAGAAGGAATCTTTACAGCAGACAATAATTATTCAGATTATTTTGTAGCATCCCCTACTACAAAATGAGAGATGCCTTCTCAACATGTTTCTAATATTTCAGGGGCACAATGTAACTGAGTTCCAGTCCCAATTCCTTCTGCTGACTGCTCTTTGGAAATAAATTGCCTATTGGCTCACGGTTTAGAATTTCACAAGAACTATGCTTTTATGTTTTTTTTGGATATTATGAAAAACAGTTGACAGTGCCAAATGGAGAGATGCTGCATTTTGATATGCTTCCTGAACAGAAGCAAAGTGCAGACCAGTGGCACAGCTTGACATAGTAATGCATTAGGAGAAATACAATTACATACCAGGAGCCCATAACTATTCTCACCTCTCCTTGTGAAGTTTTTCCCTGAAACTCTTTGCCTCCTTTTAGAAGATAAGCACTTCCTAAATAAATGTTCTTTTGACAAAATAACAGGTTGTTCCAGAACATTACACTATTTTTTTATAAAAATGAAAGTTGGCAACATGCTTGAAAATCTGACAAGACCAAAACGTATTGATTTCCGGCCTTTTAATTGCTCAGTTGAGCATAAGATTGGCGAAGAAGTGGTTTGGTGTGGTCTTTTTTTTAAAAAATTGTATTAATTCCACTTTGTGGAAAAATCAATATAATTTGAGAGCATGAAAAAGGAAGGCTTTCAAAGAGAAGATATATGTTAGCAGATAATGTATAACCTACCAATATCACACATTTTCTTTCATTGCTTGGTTTTGTTGTTCACTGGCTTAAACATTATTTATTTCTCGTTCATCAATTATTGATGTAAATGCAGACACTAGATAAACATAACATGCAGTAATTTCTGAGTCCACTGTGTTGACAAGGACATTTTGAATGCACCATTTAACAACTGGGAATTGTGAAATGACCTGTAAAAAGCCTTTGAATTTCAATGCAACACACTGTGAGTGTGAAAACTAGAAGTCCCCAACTCACCAACTGTTTTTTGCCCTGCAACCAGTTCTATTCACCCCTGTCTCTGCTGTCTCTAATTAAAGTCTGCCTCATTATCCCTAATGTGCCAAGGCTGGGTCTGCATTCACCACTATGCTGGAGTCTCTTTTGACTAAGAGCACCAGTGAAGCTGTACAGAAGGAAAGCGTTAAAACATTGGATAGAAGTGACAGTATGGTTTGACTGAGCAAAATTAGAATAGTGTGAAATTATACACAGTTAGATAGAAGTAGGATTATACAAATATAGAAAACATGATTCTTTGTAGAGATCTCTGAATGTTACTTTTAATACGGCAGAGGCAGCAGTTTGTTTTTTTTTTTAAAGTCCTTGCATGAGCCCATTATGGCAGTGTAAGTTCAAGTTTTCTAAAGCTTTCTCTAAACTTTAGAGGTCAAGAAGCCAAACACATTTGCAGTGGTTTCCCATTTATTTATTTACCCATTAGTTGATTTTTTGTTTCTTTTTCAGTGAAACCAATTTCATGTCAAGTTCTTCCTTTAGTTAATCCAATCCCTCTCTGCTTGTAAACACTTGGCTGACTTATAGTTATTCATTTTACCAATTGCTGAGGAGAAATGAACCAGAGCATGTTAAATGATTACTGAAACACACCAGTGTTCATGACACATTGGGTCAGTAAGCCACCCATCTATTATTTTTTTTTCAAAAACATTATGCAAAAGTCATAGAAATTGTTTCATGGAAATTTGAACAAAAGATTGAGCTCCAGAATCAAATTTTTGTGTAGCTCTATTCAAGAGAAGAAAGTTTTGCTTCAGCTCTGCGTATTCATAGAGTACTGTTTTATACCAATGTTAAACTAAAGAAAAAATATTTCATAAAAAAAATAACTGCAAATATGTGAGATATTACTGCCATGTGTTGCAAAAATAAAACACTAAATGTAGAGAAATATTTATTGGTCAACAATTCTTGTTCTTTGTCACTGGTGGTTTCAGTGGTGCACATATCTCTGCTTTTGTTGCTTTGAATAAAACAACTAAAGATGTGTGGCATGTGTTTGGTTCTGACCGTTTTGAAAAAGGCTGTTAACAGGAACATGAAACAGTCATGCTGCACAGCTGCCAACTGATAAGAATATATTTGTTTCCTGGATGGCAATCTTCTCATGTTATCCACTAAAATGTTACCAACATAGAGTTTCTTGCAGAATTATTCATTGCCTCCGTCCTATTATATCCACTAATCTTACTTTTAACAGAATGTTTGCATTTATACTGAGATTAAAATCACACTCGGGTTGACTAATACTATTTAGGTGACTTCTGAGGGCAATTGGTTGCACTAGATTTTTTTGGCGAGTGGGAGAGGGTATCAAAGTAAAAACATATTACACTTTTAAGATTTAATTCAAGCAGAATTATTGTGGAAAAAGTAGTTATTTCTCTCCTTAATGGGACAAACTGTAAATTATGGTATTGCATTGTACATCTCCAGCAGACCATTCATGCCAGTTTCATTACTGAACCTCTATGACTACAAACATAATTAAGTTGTCTTGCCTTAACTACTTTCTGGGTTATCATTTTCTGTTTACATAAACAGCCACCCTGCTGGCCTATTTGAAATATGACATTTATTCATTTAGACACAAACACCACTGTGATATTGTAATCAACCAACAATGTTACTGGATATTTTACAGGGCAGTGGGTGCCCAAAAAAACAGATAGTAAAGCAGATCTACGGTACAATCCACAGTGACTGATAAACTCTGACTATGAAGGGTTCTGGATTTTGTAGCACAGGAAAGTGAGATCATTTGCATTGATTATGTCACTCTCTTGCTATAGAAAGCCAATCCTTGAGAATTAACTTCAGTTCCGGTGCCTTAATCAGTTTTAACTATCCAGCTGAAATAAAGGCAAGAGTGATCAATACTACTCTGACTGATTCCATGTGGGAGGTAACTCCATCTCGCTTTTTTTCATTCTAACGCCATTGGCAGATGATTTTTACAAAAGGATCCCTATCTGGCTTGTGAGTAAAATTGGTTCAGTTATCCGTGGCCCTTCTTGCATGGTTTCAGCAGTATTGATGAATATATCAGAGTGTGTTCAGTCAGAAAGAACCAATCCTCTTTCTGCTCTTTTTTTTATCACTGATTTGGTTAGATTCTTTCCCATCGAGCTAGGTGCAATGAGCCAAGCTAAGCTGTATGTTTTTAAAGCACTTTTTTGTGCTGTTAAATAGAAATGCTTTTGAAAGCAAAATCCATTTATTTTGGCCAATCTGTTTAAGGTCATAAGAGTCACCACAGTTCGAAGATTGACTTGTTTACCATATGGCACAAATGTTTAAACTCTCAAGAACTCCTAGAGCCCTCTTGCAAACGATATCTGGATCTCAATGGGGTTTTACATGGTTAAATTAAAAAAATAATAATAAAAAACAATGTTTTATTTTTTTATTTAAATCAGAATTTGCTAAATATTACTCATGATGTTATAGACTTTTCACATAAATCTGTCATTTTATGTGACCTCAAAAATAGTCAGATGTTTAGTTGTGAGAGTAAAAAGACAATATACTTTAATTTTTGATATTCTAAATCTTTAACATTTTGTGATGTTCTTTTTGAGATGTTCTCTAATGAATTAATAATGCAATTTTGGAAGACTTTAGAAAACCAGCTGTCTTCTAGTTGAGATTGTGTGTGTGTTGAGGTGTGCGGGCGTGGGGTGCGTCTGTGTGTGTTTCTTGATGTCAACATTACCTGACATACCAAACTCAAGTTCTCAAGTAGGCACTTCAATCTGATTGCACTTCAAAAGAGTTACCATCTGTGTGCTGGAGAGCTTAGGATAGAGTTTCCATGGTGCTGTATAAACACTTCCCTGCTAACTGGTTGCTGCATGAAGGAGTTATTCATTGTGTGTAGTTACAACCTTATTTGCACTAGCTCAAGTCAAGGTAATAATATAGTTTTCATATAGTTTTTCTGGAATTAGGATTTGTACTTGCTTACTGCAAAAATGGACTACCAAGCCAGCTGTGCTCTGGTAATGGTGTTAATGGTGAATTACACTCACTAATCAGAGGGAAAAAAACAAAAATGATTTCTATGTAATGCACTACACAGAGTGGTTGTTGCTAAGCATTAAGTTGGCAGAGAAGAGGGGTTTAGATAAATTAGGGAAGCATCTTTGTGTGGGTATTCCCTTGTCTACTTTTAACACTATTTGATACAAGTTATGATTACAGTGACTTGGGTTTATCTTTGTAGTTATTCTGCTATTGGATTGTCTTCTGTTGCTCATACAGGATACTTTTGCTGCTTTTTCCCTCCAGTCCTTCTCGTTAATGCAGGTGAATGTTGTTCTTGTTTCTTTTTATCTTCAAATCTAGGCCTCAAGGGTTGACATCCTGGAACCTTTAGATGTGTCTCTGGTCCAACACACCTAAATGAAATGGCAGAATAAATTCTTCAGGATACAGTCATGTTCTCCAGAGTCCTGGTAATGACCTCATTATTTGACTGTGTTAAAACAGAGACACATTTAAAAGTTGCAGAACACTGTCTGGAGGTCTGGATTTGAAGACCCCTGCTACAGAAGCTACCCCTGACCCAGTGTTTTGTTGCTAAGCTGTGTCTCCCTACTTAAGGAGGTTATCAACTGCAATGCTTTTGCAAATAACTTCATATTCTCTCTCCAGAGCGGATATACTTGGCCCTCTCATTGTGTGTTGAACCATTTCTATTTTCGATGCAATTACAAGAATCAAAGTAATTAAACCCTTACAGATTCTTCTGCCTGACATATTTTTTACTTAAATGTTTCAGATTATTAACCAAATTTTAACCTAAGATGAACATAACATGGAAAACTACAAAGGTTTTAAAATCATCAGTTTATCCAGAGAAAAAAGCTTTCCAAACCAATATTACCCCGTGTGTAAAAATAATTGACCCCTAATGCAAATATCTGGTTGTGTGCCCCTTGGTGGCAATTGCTGCCATCAAGTGTTTGGTGTAACTCTTAATGAGTCTTTCACATTAATGTGAAAAAAAAAAAAACTGAGCCCACTTTCCTTCATAGATTTGTTTTAATTCTCCTCCACTGACCTAATAAGCTTACTTTACCAAGCAGACTCTGGTCCAGTCACCACTGCACCTGTCTCAGTTAATCTCTCCATCAAAATTATGGTAATAAATGCCTACTCTATAAATAAGAAGCCTGACCTTTTAAATAGCTTCTATTTTTTATTCAACGAGCTAGACTTTGTTTATCAATGAGACTTGGCAGCCTGAAAAACAAGTCTTGCATCTTTTAAAACTGTCTTGCTCATTCTTGTCTACACTTAAGATTTGTTTTGTTGGGGAAGCAGGGCAACTGTAACTTCTGAAGACTTTTATTTATTTATTTATTTTTTGCCAGAGGCACTCTTTGACCTCTGATAGAGTTTCCAAAATGACTTTGATCAAAACTGGACAATCTCTGTCTTAATATATTGTATTTATTGTACACCTATGCTGCATCCTTTCTGTTGGATCTTGAAGGCATTTAACATTCTTTATTAAATTAGATCAAATAATAATTCTCAGAGACTTTAATATTCATGCAAAAGACTCATTAAAATAGTTCCACAAACGAGTTCCTTGGCATCATGGACCCTTTTAACTTTGGTTAACATGTATTTGATCCCTATTTCTGCTGCGAGGCACGCCTCAGATTTGTTTTTCACTAATGGTATTACTCTTAATCATTTGGCCAAAATTAAGTTGTCTTCAGTGATCATAAGTTATTCTCCTTTATTAAATGGAGTCGTCTTCTCAAGTTTGTTTTAAGCGTAGCCACATTATTGATGATTCTGTTTTCCATCTTTTTCATATAATAATGTTGAGCCCCTCATTAATTATTTTAATGAACACTGTTATTCTCAGTGAGGTTGCTCCTTAGGCTCACCCTGGTTGAACAGTCAGACTTGATATCTTCTAAATTTCTTTTGACAAGCAGAAAGGCAGAAATCCTTGCGTTTTGTTGTCCAATGTGAGTATTTCAAAGGCAGTGAAGGGGGTTAGATCGTCTTAGTTCAGTAATCTTGTAAATAATAGGAAACTTCCTAGGGTATTAGTATCAGCAGTATTGTATTTCCTCCATCTCAACATGCCAGGGATAACTGCAACACATTTTTTAATCATTTTGTGAATAAAGTACTGGACTTAAAATCTATAATATCCCTTAATACCTTTCCTCAGGAGAATGGTTCTTATTGCCTGGAGTCATTTACTTCTTTTTTAAGAAATATACTTAATGACTGGGTAAAAAGTATTGGAAAAATTAAACTTTCATCATGCTCCTTAGAGACATTACCTACTTCCATCTTGACTGGGAATTTCACTAATATTGTTGTCAATGAAGAACTCACTAAGGCAAGATTGTGTTTCATCTTATTTTAAATACACTGATATAACGCCATTACTATTTAAGTTGTTCTAAAACTCTTTAAAGGTGGATGCCTGTGTGCTTCTTGGTGACGGAGAGGCACAGTATTATGTGAAGCTTTTTACAGTTATTCCCAAACTGTTTTGGTTAAGGTTAAAATGTTTTAAGTCTTCAATAAAAATGTTGAAAGAAAGAATGTCCCTTCTTTAGAACTTAACATTGTTTTGGTCCATTCTCAACTTCAGTAAAATTGGCAAAATGAAAAGAGGGACAGTTTTGGTCACATGTTCTTGGATACTTATAATTGAATGAGCTATTAAATCAAAAGTCTCCAGATGTATTTGTCATGATTAAAATATTAAATTTAAACTGATGCCAGATAATAGAAAATTCAATTATTTTTTTCACTCATGAACAAAAACGTTTCAATTAAAATGTTTATTGTGTAAGGCCCTGACTCCTCTGCACTCACTAAATACACACACACGTGCATCCCCCCCCCATATATATATATATATATATATATATATATATATATAGGTTTTTCTCTCTCCTAACATTAGATAGAGTATGGGACATAGGTTAACAAGATCCCACACTGGGGAATGATGAAGGACGCTTATTAATATCACAGCATGTTCAGGCCTGGGGAAAAAGGACTCTCATTGTTTTTATCACATCCTGTTGTGTCAGTGTGGAGAAGCAGGGACAGCTTTTTTTCCCCCATGCAGGCTCTGTAATATTTGTTTATTATATGTGGCCCATAATTTTACTCTCAGCAGCCCAGTTTCAATTGTTGATTCATCCTTGATAGCGCGCAATTCACACTCAGAATGTTTGCATTTAATGTGCACAGGTGATAAGAGTTTTATTTTATTTTCGTCAGGTAGAAGTGAGACAGCTAAAACAAAGATTTTTCTTCACATGAAAAGATAAACTTTAATATTTTTTAGGATCTTTGAAGTTATCAATAGAAGTTTATATATCTCTAGTAGAAAGATATCATATCAGAGCTTGTTGGAAGAGTAAAGATATCCTTGGAATGGTGAAGAGCTTACATGCTAGTCAGACATCCGTACATCCGTACGTCTCATCAGCAAAGTTGGCTGATAAACTGATTGTAAGTTATATTTCTTTGAAAATGCAACGTTCAAAGAAATATTCAACAGCAGTATATGATTTTAATACTTTTGCACATTCATCAGTTGGACATAAAATCCAGTAAAGTCTCCAACCTCACTGTTGGAGACTTTACAGGTCTGAAATAGCTTAAAGTATTTGATGAGCTGCAGGTAAAAACAATATTGAAGTTTAACATAACATAGCAGCCTATGGCTGATGGCTATCTTGGGTTAATAAATCAAATCCACTCATATCAGTTATTTATTGTCAGTTTTTGCTCTTTTGTAGCAATAAAAAGAATAAGAAACATTACAGTGAAACCATCTGTACTGTCTGTAATGTTACTATAAGAACCAGTCATTTGTACATCCAACGGTAACTTAGGTGGGATAATATTGATCATTTACTCACATGGTCTACACTTGCTGGCTGATTTTCAACCCATGTTACATGAAAGAACATTATTCACAAGACTAAAATCTAAACCTCAAGTTCTAGACAAGTTTTGAGTTTGTGCATTTCAACTATTATTATTATTATTACTACTATTATGATCACCAATGATGGCAGTTATAGTAGGAACTGTAGTAATCATAGTTGTATTAGGTAGTAGTAGTAGTAGTAGTAGTTGTGTTGCTCCTTCAAATTGCCTTTTTCCTATTGCACTACTGATCTTTTTCATTGTCCTGCGTAGCGTGATTGTGAACAAATTAGGAGGAACCGGCAATGCAACTTTGCTTCAGAAGGCGACTTCTGTGGTGAAACGTGTTCATAGCAGAATCGTTGGCATTGCACTAGTGAGTTAGCAGTGGAATTATAAGAGAAGCAAAGACATAGAGGAGATGGGAAGAAGTGCTGGGGGTGAGAGAAATAATCACTGGGAGAGGAATGTGCTCTCCACAGGGGCGCCTACTAATTGCCTCGCTCATGAGTTAGTGGGACATGTTAGTCGGTTACTGGATCTGGATCCAGCCCTGCTGCCTCAAGGGTGTTGGCATCTCAGCTCGCCAGACGACAGCTCAGTTTGACATGGACTTTTTTTTTTCTCCCAGCCATTGCATCCTTTCTCCCCCAGAGGTTTCCCCCTATCAGAAGTAGCCTGACTGTGATGGATTGGCATCCTGTGAGTGTCAAACTGCTTTATGGCTCTTTAATGAGGCGATCAGGCAGAAGAAGCCGTCATTGCCACAGCCGCTGTTGGTGCTTGAATAAAATATCAAAACAGGATTCATTATGGTTGCTTCTGTAAAGACCTGGTTTCATCCCAAACATTGCCGTATTAAAACAACCATATACACGCACGTCGCACACATGAAAACAAGCAACATTTTTTGTGCCTTTTACTGATAGTAATCAGACAAGAAGAATGTTCAGACAGAAAACATGTAGCACACATGCAGACGGATGGGAAAGTCTGCCCACCACACAATTTTAGTAGGAATCAGAATTTAAGTTTTTTCATTCTGTTTTCTCTTAGCTCATATTTTAATATTTGTACAATGAAAAAGTATTTCTCGGGAGACTTTTCAGAATAAAATCCTTTGGATATTGATTATATTTTGACTGATATTCTAGAAAAATCATAATAAACACAAACATATTCACACAAATTTTACAAAGAAGTATTGTATATATGTTGATTACAATCTGAATTCAGAGTAAAAGTAAGGTAAGCCAACATACGACCTAGATATCCTACATTAACTTCATATTGTTTTAAAATTAGATACAATTCAAGATACAGCCAGATAATATCACCAATAAATAACACTATGAATCCACAACAATCCTTCAACTGGGAATATTCAGTATTGACAGTGCATCCACCCACACACAAGCAGCAAATGTTCAAAAACCCACACACCTACCCCTTTTCAAAAAAGCATTTGTGTGCTCCCATTCAGCTTATGCACTTCCAAACAATAAAAAAACAGGATAAAAAAAATACACTGCTGATAAATGATAAATACTTAGTTGTTTTGTAAAAAAGATATATAAAGGCAAACAGATGCAAAAATTTAAACTGCCAAATGCCACAGCAGAAATATGGTTACACATAATTACATAAAAGGCAGGGAGCATGTTTTAAACTGAATAATGTTTGTGATTAATGCACAATTTTCATCATTGCCTCAAGTAATTTTCCAAATTGAGCATTTCTTCACAACAAATACAGAGATGGTCTTCTATTGGTAATCAAATTAAACATTCATATGGAAGAAGACAGTGTAGAAAAAACATGATTTTCTTAATATTGTAAGCATAAAAAGGTTATGTCTGGAAGGAATAATTTTAATATTAAGTAATTAAGTAATTATCATGATTTTAGTCAAAATGTAAGTCTGCTCATATGCACTCTGCAGGACTGCCAGTGGCATCTGGTGACATATGCTGCTGCTTTTAAAGCCATCCCCTCTGCTCCTGCAGAATCAGAGCAGAACAGAATGGCTGTGGGTAAAAAGAGGACACACTTTAGGGACGAGAGAGGAAGCCCAAGTAAATGACTTTCTAAAGATCGGAATGCAGTGCAAACTTGGATTGATTCAACATAACAGGTATAGGAAGACATAACCTGTAATGTGACTGAGCACTTAATATTTAAACAGTAGCAAAGAACCAACTTGTATGCAAATTGTAAAAGTTGGCAGAACAACAGATAACTTTCATGTTTACTTAATTCTCTTTACTTAATACTATAATAAATTAATTTTAAAAATATAATTTGTACACTTTGGAAACTGACAGTGCTTTATGTTTACTAGTGAGGTGGGCAATTAAAAAAAGGTATCCAAATAATCAGGTACTTTAGTTAATTTGAGTTCAATCATATTTTCTTGTTGCATCAATCAGCAAAATTTGACAAAGTGAGCAAAAATTTTCAATCCCTATGAATTTTGGGTATTCAGTAACTTGAGATAAAAAGTATAGTGGTACATCAAAACTGTCTCAATTTAGTAGAAGCTGCAATGTTGAGCCTTTGCTTTCATACAGTGTTTCATTCAACCTACTAGCTCCATATTCAGTTACATTTCTAATATCTTATTACTGGTAAACCAGCAGTTTTAAGACTTCGGTGTTTTATAGAAAGATGTTTCTGGGATTTAGTTCAATATTCAAAAATGCTCAACCTCTCTGTCACTTTTTGCAGTCACTGCATTTTTGTGAAAATGCATTTTTTAATTCCATCACACGTGGAATATTTTTTCTAATATTTTACCCACAGCCTGAAAGAAAAGGCAATTTAAATAAATCAAAAAAGCTTTCTGAGTTGAAAGCATGCTGGCATATAAACTGTTTCCCCCTCTAACTTAGCCAGAATATCTCATTCTACCACAGGTATTTTTTGGCTTTACATTTTAAATGTGGAGTCTATGTGGTAACAATTAACTGAGAAGTTTACTGTACTTTCAAACCCAAATACTGCCAGTATTAGATGCATAAATTCTTCTTAATGCATCTTCCCTGCAATTACTTAATTGACAAAGTGCTAGTCATTGTTTCTAAGTCTTAAGAGTAACATTGCCCACTATATAAACAGATGTTCACATTTCTAAAAAGAAATCACATTTTGTTTCTTGAAATTATTGCCTTGTGTTGGACTGGTGGGTCTATGCAGTGTGCACCACCCCAACCACCCTCATTCAAAGAAAGCTGAGATAGGCACCACCTGTGTCACATAAAATTTCACTATAAAAGTAGTAACTTCTATTTGTACCTTGTGGATCCCAGTTGTAAATGCAGTTACTGCAGTTGGGACACCCCTGAAATCCACATTTCAGCTTTGAAAGTCAAATGTCTCCCAGCAACCCAGATTTTGGCTACTTTTCATAAATTTAAATATATAAATGTATGTCATTAATCCATGAAGCTGCAGCAGAACTGCACAGGTCTGTGAAGGAGTGCTGCAAAAATATTTTGAATATATAATCTGTTTTTTTTTTTGTTCCGTTTTTCTGGAAGTCCCAATTTCTGTAATGTTCAGAACATCTCCTCGTTAGTATAGTGGTGAGTATCCCCGCCTGTCACGTCGGAGACCGGGGTTCGAAGGAGTGAAGTTTGTTTCAGGTCCCTCTTCAAAATGAGATCTAGATCTCAACGGGGTTTACCTGATTAAATAAAAAAAAAAAAAAAAAAAACAGGACCCAAAATTTCAGCCAGACACAAAATGGAAAAGCAAAGGGTTTATTGATAGTCGGGGTATGGGACAGGCGACCACCAGCACTAGGACAAGAACCTTTGAGGGCAGAGAACCAGGTTAGTGGCTTATAATCATGGGTGTAATAGGGTTTGTGATAGGGAAAGCCACCAGCAGGGTAAGATTCCTGGTTTCTCAGGGAAGTGGTGGTGAGCCATCTTCTCAGAGCTCGGTTGTAAAAAAAACAGAACACCTCTGCAAGAGGTTGAACACTGGTAGCAAGTTATGAACTCAGGAGAAATCAGAATTCAGAGGTCAGGGGACAAAAACAGGTCAAGCATGTGAAGACCCAGGGGTGAGGCAGAAGACAGAGGTCTAGAGGTAGGAAAAGGGTCTGGCCCAGAAACCAGAAGCCAGTGAAGTATCCGACAAGGACTAGGCAAGGCAGGGCAGGGCAGGGCAGGGCAAGCCTGGAGACATGAAACATTGGCATGATCGTGCTAGGCAAAGGATGCAACACCAGATATCTACTCACACTGAAGGCTTTCAAATATCTGGCACCGTCTGCCTGCCGTAGAGCTGACTATAACTGCTGGTGAACAGGTGGCTGACATGAGCCTGATTGTGCTGCAGCGCAGCAGCATGCAGGTGAACCAGATGAGCTTGATTGGAGAGGTGAAGGCTGAGGAGAAAAACAAAGCAGGCAGACGGGACAGAATCATGACAACTTCCTTTAATTACTATCTTTGTGAGGTTTTTGGCGTTGGGACTTTTTATGTATACTCCATCCACTTATAACTGATTGAATATGATGCAAGTCCATGTAGTACATTAACGGTTTGCATCTTACATCCTGCTATTGTGAGGTTTTATCTTTGTGTAAGCTCTACCTTGGAATCCATTGTGGTAGGAAATACCTTTTTGTGTGTGGTTAGTCCCTCTCCTGCTACTGTGAGGTCTTATCTTTGTGTAAGCTTTACCTTGGAATCCATTGTGGTAGGACAAATCTTTTTGTGTGTGGTTAGTCCCTAGTAGTTTTCCCGACCAGCCTTTTCTATCTACTAGAAATTCTTGACATCATCCACTTATGGCATCTACCAAGGAGCAGCTTATCCTTCCATGATATCTGCTGCCTTTCCAGTTGTTTTTTTTTGTTTGTTTGTTTGTTTGTTTTTGCTGCCTCAGGCTTTTACTTGGCAATTCAATGCTTGAGGCCATGTTCCTAATGTACTCCTGGATCTTTTTTGTGCTTTCGTGGATGGCGACTCTCATGCACACAAGTACCAGACCTTTCTCCCTTTAGTGTGCTGGATTTCAGGAGGAAATCCACCACACATTATCTAGTATTTCCTTGTCATAATTTTTGAAGTTCTATACCAAATTCTGTGGCGAAGTAACAAATCGCATGAATATTTGATAGCCATCACGACATATTGAAAAAGTTTCAGACACCACAAAACCTTTAAGGTTTCAGAACATTCTGAACAATGTACTTTTGAATACAAGCAACTCTTCCTCGACACTTGCATCAACTTATCAGCATGATGTCATGAATCAGACAACATTTAGTTTTCCAGAAGTTCAAAGAGCTGTTGAACAAATATTGCACAAAAAATGGGTAAAACAAGTTTTGTTCTGTTATCTATTTTCAAGATAAATATTAATATTTCCTTGCATTTCTAATTTAATCTGACTTTGTAAGCAGTCTTAAATTTTACAGCATATTTTAGCTGCAACATTACAATCCTTCCTGTTCAATATGAACAATAAACATACATAAATGTTATTATTTATGCAAGTATCATGTAACTATAGAACATTTAGACAGAATATTCACAAAGAAATTTCATAATACTAAAGATAATCTGCTATTAACATTTCTCAGATCATGTGAGAAGTAGGAATTGTAAATATTTCAGTGCAAAAATGTATCAACTTCACAAAAAATTGCAAAAACAGAAACACTTAGTCTTTGCAAGTCAAATTGTTGGACTTCAGTTTCACAACATTTATCATTCAGACGCTATAGTTTAGTATTCCCTGTGACACTGACCTTCACAAAAATCGTCCTCACCTTCACCACAGTGAAAGATAATCATTTGCTTCCAGTCCATTTAGCAGAAACTTCTTCTTTGGTTTTTGATACTCCCTAAACTAACTTTTGCAGAAACTTCAAATAATTTGTTGAATTGCTGTCACTGTCTCTACACTTTATGAGGCTGATTAGACAGAGAGAGGGACAATATTTCCACTTACCCTAATTTTTAAACATTTCGTACAAGAGTAGTTATGAAAGAAAGCTGGGGTCTATTGCCCTGGGAAGATTTGGCATTTTTAATTGTACTAAGATTTTTATTTCCACTTGGATGATTTTCATGCAGCTCAAGAGACAAAAGAGTGGTTATTTTAGGTCAAATGTACTGTACCATACAATTTCTTTTACAATGCTGTGTATTGTAAAATATAAAAGTGAAGCAAACCTACCTACAGCTTTATTGATTCCAGAAGGGGCTCCATCCTCATGTCTTTTCAAGTTTGTTTGGCTGTAACTGGATGTAGTTGCTCAACATGTAACATGGTGCCATATGGCTGCTCTCTTCTGCCTCCCATCACCTGTTTTCACATTTCTCCAGAAGTGAATTGCTGCAGGCTGCCAGGAGAATCACTTCTTGAGACACGTCATTTCTTCCTTTGCTGAATCCACGCAGTCATTCATTTTCTATCATTGAACAAGACAAAATCTCATTGGGGACATCTGTGAGGTTAACACTATGTTCTTCAAAGTGTGCTAGAGATAGATCAATCAATACCCAATGTATTGATAAGTAGGTAAAGACAATCGAATGATTTTATTTCCCTCCAGTAATTTTGGCTCTTTTTTATTGAAGAAAATGTTGACCATTTTCACCATACTTATCATCCTAAAAAGGTTTTTTACTTAATTTACGTGTAGTATTCCAAAAGACCATTGCCAAAATATTTTCTGCATTATTTTAGTCAACAAAGTCAACACTTTTTGAGAGGATTATTTCTTAGCTTTTAAAGGAGCACAATTATATTTTTAACCAATTTAAGGAAAATGTTGTGTTTTAAGGCACAAATTTGTCTTAAAATAAAGAAATAAGACTTTGTGGTGCATCTCTGTACACCCATTACCTTTGTTAATGTCCATTTAAAAGAAGGTGAGTGCATTGTAATGCTGCTAACATCATTGTACATGTTTAAAATGCAGTAAAGAGCTTTCTGAGATGCCTCATTGTTTGGAATACTGTTTATTTTAAATTGGAAATGTGTAATGACACACTTGCATATCATATTCTTTAAGACAAGCAAATTTGAAGCATGATGAGATTCAATTTGTCATGCATCTTCCTGGTCCATGGCGGCTGGACTTTTAAGGGTTTTCTGATTAGCATTTCTCTCTACAAAATATTGTCACATGGAGCTGCTTAAAAACAGAACCAATTTCATGGTGCTTTAACATGGAGAAAATTACTTTAATACTGGAATACAAAGCTCCATCCAGACTGCTTCAGCCTGAAGCCCAGTTTAATTCTGGGATTGAATCAAATATACAGTATTAACTGGATCTTTTGTACTTTGTACTTATATAATATTTCTCAAACACAAACAGCTGAATCAGAACCGTACAGCCCCATTGATTCAGTTTGCTTGTGTACCAAATGACTACAGCACAATTTTATGTCTGATCACATGAATCATGTTCAGGTGTGCAACGAGGTGTTCAACTTTAAAAAGTAACAACAAAGGAAATAGCTAAACTCTTAACTTCGCTATTAGGGAAAATTAAGGTTTCTTGTGCAGCTTCAATGAAAATGTAGAAAAAGACAAGACCCAAACCTTAGGCTATTGTTTTTCCAGCAACAATACTGTATGTAAAGTAGCTTTCTCTACCATAAATAATCACCTGAAAAAACTTCCGGCCAACTGTAAGCATCACAGATGCTGGAGAAAAATCATTCCAAGTCCCAACTGGGCTAACAGTGGCATCCAATCAGTACAAACTTTATTTCCATCTGAAGACATAAAAAATTAGGGGCATCGCCATTGATGAGTTGGAACAGCTCTGCATTCATGCTTCTGGCACACTAGATTTTTGAAATATAAAAATGCTCAAATGTAGACTCAGTCCTGTTTACATGTCTCTACAGTGATTGATTTCAAGTGGTTATATTGTTGTGTCATCTATCCACCAATTAGCTAAGTCTGTTTACATTGCTTTATTGAATGGAAAAAAAATAAATCGAACCAACTCTGCACTCAGTTCCAATTTTATGGTTTATAACCATGAAAATGTTTTTATCTACTGCTATAAATGGGTATTAGTATTGGGTAGTAGTGTCACATTGCAGGGAAAATGTATGTTAAATTGAAAATAATAATAGTACCAATGAGTACCAATGTCCTTTATCAGCATTCTGATAGGTCATGAGTTTACACATATCTAGTCTCAGCAAATTGGATCCCAGGGATTTTAAATTGATTTGTAATTTGATGGTGCTGATGTCAGGTAACCACTGCTGTACATGCAAAACAAACCCATAATCCTTTTCCTCAGCAACCCATGTCAGTCTGATAAAAACCATAACACTGACCTTAAAGGACACAGCATGGAGGAATTTTATAAGACAGAGTATATATTTTAAAATTAATCATATTTTTTGGTCCAGCATACTCTGTCAGCTGTAATTATGCTTTCTTGGCACTACAAATAAAGTTCTGTATAATAAAATATAGTTTTAAGAAATATTGCTCCATGTCTAGCTTTTAATGTCCCTTTTTGACTCAATCTTCTCTCTTCAGTGAAATGTCATTGTTCTTTTAGCAGCTCCCTCAATAGCTGCTAATATTTTCACAAACTCAAATAGTGAAGATTTTCCAGCAACTTTCATTAATAAAATGAAAAAAGTTAGATATAATTTGGCTTAATGATGGCAGAAATATTATTACATATTGTTTCCTAAGATAAATTTTTATTAGGTTGTTATATTGTTATTTTATTTAAGCTGAAAAGCTGAACAGAGTTACTTCTTAATTAAGACCTAGACTTTGACCTAATGCCTAAACCCTATTTAAAATAGGCTGTCATTAAGACCCATGTGATGAGAATTAACCTTGATTCCTCCATGATTAATAATTTTGGAAGTTTTAAAAAAGCTAGTGATTAATCAAATGAACTTGGAAAGAGAAACTAATTTTTATTTTAAAACTATTATTTTTCCAGAAAAAAATATCCACTCTGGATTTTGATCTAGTCATTATGCAGGAACTGCACCACTAAAGATATTTTTAAAAAGACTAATCTACTACAGATATGAACAAACCTTAAGTATTGACACCAAAACAACTTTTACAGAACAAATAAGGTTCTCATGATAGACATTATTAACTTGTAATCCAAACATACAATAAATTCACTGAATTAGCAAAGCATTCACCATCACTTTTTAAAGATACAACTGATCCTGACGACTTCTAAACTTTCTGGATTTCTAAATTGGTTAAATAGAGTCAGACAAAACGTCATCAAAGTTGTATATTCCTTATGTTTTTAAGGCCTTTGGATGCCATCTGTGTGATAAGGATATGTTTTGGTTTGAATATTTGTTATATGGAAAACAGTTCAGATAGGTCAAAGTTCACATCCAATGAACTGTCCAATCACATTTATTTGGCAGCCCTCCCCTCCCCATTAATTGACCTTTTATGGAGGATGCATTGGAAACTGTGTTACATTTGACACTTACTGTAACTGACTACTTCAGGAAAAACAAACCACTAATACAGGACTGACAAAATCTTATGTGATATAAACTTACATACATAATGTTCATTGCTTTTGATAAACTTTAATTACTTCACTTTAATAGATTGGAACTTGCACAATTGGTCTCAAATAATTAGATGTCAGAGATGAAGCAGACATCAGTGAAATATCTGTTACTTAGTAATTATTTAGCTTATTCCAGGGACACATTATGATTTTAAAGATTGGCCATTTGGACTCATGTTTTCATTACATTCATTTGAATGCAATTTAAAAAATGTATATGGCTCCACCGTAATATGTCATGCAAGTAAAATTTTCTACACTGGACAATTCCTCTCCAGCTCTTTTATTATTGAGACAAGCCATCCAACTTAGCTCATTTCCATCCAAATGTCAGCCTTGATTAATCACCTCAGTGAGAGCCCTTCACCATCTCATACATCTGCCAAGACCTAGCACAACCACGAAGCACACCGGCTGACTCTCAATGGGTCCATCTTTTCTGGCAGATTCGCGGTTTAGAATTTACAGCATGAGCAACAGTATAGTGAGAGGATATTGAAATGATGTCATCTGAGCTTCACCAAATTAAATAATTTCTGCAAAGATATGAACAAAAATGAAAGGCTAAACTGAATTAGTAGGAGTCTGTATATTTCCTGAAATTGATTGACACATCCGTCAGATGTCATGTTCCAATAAATGTTTATCGTCTTTTCATCAAATTACAAATTGAAATAAAAGTCACATCAAACTATTTTTCTGACTGCACTGCTGAAGCTGTTGGAGAATTGTTTAATACAAATCTTTAGGAACAAAGTTCATAAACTGAAATAAACTGCATAAAATATGTTAATATGCCACTATCCTGCCAATTATCAAAATAAAGGCTGTTGGAAAGATAGCTGATCTGTCAACCCATCATTCAAACCAAGCTAAAAAGTTTGGTTGAATGATAGGTTTGAATGAAGGCAAATTACATACCTTGTAATTTGCCTTCTGAATGATGTGCATCTCTAATAATTTAGCTTTATTACTGATGAAAGATTGAGGTAAGAATGTTGATTCATTAAAGGCAAAATCATATTCAATGGAAGTTATTAATAAAGTTTGCTAAAACGTTTTTCTCTGAAAAACACAAGCTATGTGTACTGAGTCAATATCCACCAGTTAGTGTTTTTGCTTTCACTAAACCTAAAATAAGGACACACTGCACCCACAATCTGTCAATGCTTTGTTGTGCACAGTCTTGTATTTGTGTTATAATCTAAGTGGTCAGAGTAAAGGAAAATATTGCAATAAATTCCATCTCGGCAAACTCAGTACATGTCAACATTGAACACCATAGCAGCAAGCTTTTCTGTGCAACTCAGAATCACACATTTTAACATATCTAAACAAATCCTAAAATCCCTGTTCTCCACATTTCAATGCCTTTAATACAACTGTATTTTCCCTGACAATAACTTTAAATCCATCTTAATCAAAAACGGGTTATATGAGGCTTTGAGCTCATCTGGATTCAAATTACAGACATACTTATGTTTTGTTGTTTTTCACAAACTTTGAAATAAAAGTGTAAATGAGATTGTACATGCATTAAATATTATGTACTGGTCTTCAAAAAGTATCTCTTGAGTCCTCATATTTTTGTCCCCTGGCTATTCTCCACAGATGTTCACTGCTAACGTTAAAGAATAATAACACTGTGTTGCAAACATAGCGACTTGAAATGAAGAGTGCTGAATTTTATACACAGGTAATTGTACAGCTAATTACTGTCGACTTTAACAGATGGTGCAATAGAGTGGAAACTGATTAAGAAAATTTGCTGGCAAAGTTCCTGGATTAGTTGTGGTTTAAAATTGCTGAATATCTCAGACACCTACATCTTGTGGCTATTTGGTGATTTACAATAATGACCACTGAATAATAAAGCCATTAAGATAGATTGAGTAAACAAGATTTAAATGCTCACAAATCCTGTTAGTTAGCATAAGCTAAAACAAAACACTCAAGTATTAATGTTTATGTGATGAATACTAAACAGTTAGAAGCACCAGTGAAGATATACTTATTTATATCTATATTTATATATTATTGTATTTATATTTTATTGTATAAAATCAATTATTCTTCTACTTAGAGTCCTTCTATCATAATATTAAAGACACTTTTTTTAGTTGTTAATTCTTTCAACAGGTGACAGGCCCTGTATTTACCACATGCTGTCATTCACAGAAACAACTATTTTACAAAACTTTGTAAAACCAGATACTTTGACTACGTGGGTTACTGATAACAATGAAATGTTTACTCTAGTGAGAAAATATATGTTCCTTATGTACTTATGTTAAACCCAATGTATGAGCAAAGGTTTCCTCAACTGCTGACTGTTTATGAATCTGCTCATCATGATTGCAGTAGAGCTGACACTCAATGGGCTGCCAGACAAAGGAGACAAGCAAGTCACCCCCAAGGTCAATTTAAAATCACCAAATAAATGAGCATGCATATAAGCCACAGCAGGAATGTTGGAAAAATGTGGAATAAATGCAATGTGCTCAATCCACACAAGTAAATAACTTAAATTAGATCATCAGTTCAGGAATGGTTGTCTGCAGTGGCCACTCTTGCTCCAGAAAAACATCCCTTGTCAATCTAACTGCACTCACTGCCAGCTTGTCTCTGTAAAACGTCTCTATAGAAAGAGACATTTTAAGCCAATGAATCCTGATTTCTTTAATAATTTCCTCTGCTTCTTGTGTTACAAGAGACATCAGAGAACCTGTTTGCTTTGTCTTATGTCACCTATTATATTCTCTGTATACGACAAACATAATTCTAATTGATTCATTCTATTTGACTCAGAAACCGAGTCAAATACTAACTCTGAGATCTGATACAACATGCTCAGCAGATTAAAAATAATAATAGAACAATGAAGCTTGTGTACAAGCAACCCAGTCTCACCACACAGACAAGTGCCTGGTGAGACCTCACCATGTTTAGTTGACATATCTTTGTTCTTTAGTGAAGTCATTCAAGGCTGGTAGAAAGGTTGTTTTCTAGTCCACTAAGGGTAAGGTTGCTTCGAAATAACATTACTTAAGAAGAAATAAAACTATGGTGCAGTAAAATTACTCCTAATATTTTTTCTTTTTCAAAATGTTAGAGAAATGAATTTGTTTCAAAATTACTTAGTTAGTAGAAAATAATGGTAATTTGAAAAGTATTTTTTCAATCATGTTCCAAATGGATGAAAATACAAAATAACTCGGCTTTAGTCCAAAAACAAATTCATCAAATTTCTAAATAAACTTGACGATATTTCCAAGAAAAGACATGTTTGTGATAATTTCACATAGAAATGTAAGCGTTGGAATCCCTGCTTCATTTTTGATTCTCATTGCTATTTTAAATATCCTCCTCATGGAAAACATTGGGAAATATATTTTTCATAAATTGTTATCAAACAATTATAAAATATTTGAAAAATACATTTGACAGAGTTTTTAGTGCAAAGTCTGACCCTACCAAGGAACTTTAACAGCTCTTCTTTAAAATCTTAATGCTGCAGCATAGATCTCTTGTCCTTTCCTCAGCTCATTTCTCTATTGTCTCTGGTGCATTTTGACAGCTGAAAAAGAAGACAAAAATGAATTTCCCCCCAAGCAACAGTGCAGCAGCATCTCTATAAAAATAAGTGGAATTTCTGTAATGGGAACATCTGTACTGCCAACCCTTGTACTGAGAATGAAACAGCATCAATAATCATGTTTTCTATTTCAGTGGTGTGCCGTTCGGTGGTGGGATTTCGTTTTTGTTGTGGTTGTGACTCTCTTTTCAAATGAAACCCAAGAGAGAGGAACCAGTTATTTGGGATGTGTTGCAATATGCAACTGTGCATTCCAAATTATGTAAAGTGACAAGAAAAACAACTTGCTGCAGTTTGCTCACCAATTTTCATGGCTTTGGGTTACCGTGTCTTAAGTGAAATGGCACAATGTAAAAAGGAAGACTCACTGTAGGTCGTGGCCTGTTTTTTCTCACTGAGGAATGTATGCATCATTTCATGATATGTTTCTTGACTCTCATAAATCATTCTCTACAACAGCAGTCTCCTCTGAGACTGCTGTGGCAGCTTCTCTTTTTCTAATGCACACATTCAACTGCACATCTTCACAAATAAACAATTTATTTCTCGATGTGATGATGGTCAAATGCCATCAGTAGAAGCTGGACTCCCAGTAGAGCACAACAGCAATGTAGAACATATTATTAGTTTCATTATTTGAAATAGATTACGAGCTAGAATTGTATTCCAGGCTTGTAAAAGCACCACTAACTATTATGTTCATTTTCTAAATAAAACATTCCTATTGGATGGTTAGAAATGAGGGGGAAAATTACCCTGATGTCCTTGGGGGATAAGTTCTTGCAGCAGGAAGAAGACTGACGATGTAACTGAATATTCTGTTTGTGCTCTCCAGGTGGTGTTACAGCAGGAGGTGTCAATGTAAATGTGTGTGTAAGTGAAAAAAGTGGCATGCATTGCAGAACTAGGGGTTGTGTTCATGTACAAAAATTTCCTGTAATATTTATGTGTATGAAGGGAATTTTGTCCCTATTTAAAAATACAAACAAGGATGTTTTTATTCTTTTTAAATTTAACACAAAAATCTTACTCTAACATCACAGCAGAGAAACAAGGTTAAACCAACAGCGTGAAAAGATACTTAACAGTGTTGTTAAATATTTATTCTCGTTGATCCAATTTATTTCCAGTGGTAAATTTTGAATAAACCACCTTGCGATTTGTCCCCTGACTCCTTCAGAAATTACTAAACATAACATATGAGTCATTTCCAATCTGCATTAGGATGTAGTCACTGTGGATGTCTTTAGTTCAAAGGACAATGAAAAAACACTTAAGACTTACAATGACTTTGTGACCCATACTTTGACAAAACTAGCTTGATGTATATCCTTATCAACTACTTTATTTGGAACCTGCTCAATTCCTTTCTGACACATATAGCATAGTTACAACAATTTACAGATGCTAAACCAAGTGCATTTAGGCACCTAATTGTGGCAAAGAAAACTTACTAACTGAACAATAGAAAGGAAAATAAAGTAGATTTATCTGACTTTAAACTTGACATGGTTGGTTTTGCCAGGCAGGTCTAAGGATTTTAGAAACTGCAGATCTACTAAAATTTTGATTTAAAAAATATCTTTGTGCTTTACAGAAAATTGATCAAAAAACTAGAAAATATTGAGAGAGTAGCAGCTGCATGGGCCTGAATGTCTCTGTTGTCGAGAGTCAGAGGCAAAGGGGTTCGGGTTTAAGATGATAGAAAGGCAAAGGTATATCTCAAATATCCATTAATTGGTGGCCACTCCTGTCAATCAGACTTTCAGATGATAGGGTTGGATTTTTGTAAACAAACTAGAAATGGATCCGTGTCACCTTGTATCATTGTTGCCGGATAGCAGTGGTGAAATGGCAAGTTGGATATTTTCTTCACACACTTTGGGCTCCTTACTACAACTTGAGTATCTGTTAAATGCCATAACAAACTTCAGTATCTTTTCTGACCAAGAATACAATGCAATCATATATCTCCAGCAGGATAACATGGCACATCATCATCTAAGAGTTCATGCTTAATGAAAAAAAAAATGCACTCCAATGTATTGTAGAGTCACCAGATAACTTCCCAAAAGAGCACTTTGGAATGTGATGGAATGAGAAATTTGTGTCACCCAAGTGCTGCAAACTTGGGTGGGAAGCCAACAACTTTACAGCAGCTTCTATTGGCTATCACATGAGTTATAAGCCCAAAATTTGAGTAGTCTCTCCTTGTAAAATCCACAAATAATTAAGACAGTTCTGTTATGTGTTTCACTTTCTTGAGAAAATAAATCTCAACAGTATTGTAAGGTTGCAAAAAACTTGAACAAAATACTAGAACACTTGAGGTGAACAATACTCACGATCTTGCAAAGTGTCTTTGTTATTTCTTGTTGCTGATCTTGTTTATGCTAGCTGTATTACAATCAGAAAATCACTATTCTGATTCACTAGATTAAAATGGCCTTTTCTCTTGCTAGCTAATCCATGGAGTGAAGTCACACATTTGCAGATGAGGAAATTTTGCTTTGACTTAGCTTTATCTGACAGAATACATATAATAAGAGAGAATATATATATATATATATATATATATATATATATATATATATATATAAATAAATGTGAGTGTAGCAGTTGCGAATACCTAAAACTTAGTGCTTGACGCATCAAGGACAACTGGTGTAAGCGAGAGCAACAATGGCACAGATTGTGCAAATCCCTTGGCATAATTTTCCATCCCACTGCTTGTTACAAATGTACCCTCTACCTCACCTTTTCTCGTCCAGTAGGTGCAACCAATTCCACACTAATTTGGAAAAAGTGTAAAGCCTCCAAAATGAATACAAACAAGCCCTGCCTTTTACTATATGACATACAGTACAGACCAAAAGTTTGGACACACCTTCTAATTCAATGGGTTTTCTTTATTTTCATGACTATTTATAAGGCAAGAAATCCCACTTATTAACCTGACAGGGTACACCTATGAAGTGAAAACCATTTCAGGTGACTACCTCTTGAAGCTCGTCAAGAAAATGCAGAGTGTGTGCAAAGCAGTAATCACAGCAAAAGGTTGCTACTTTGAAGAAACTAGAATATAAGGGGCATTTTCAGTTGTTTTACACTTTTTTGTTTAGTGCATATTTCCACATGTGTTATTCATAGTTTTGATGCCTTCAGTGTGAATCTACAATGTCAATAGTCATGAAAATAAAGGAAACTCATTGAATTAAAAGGTGTGTCCAAACCTTTGGTCTGTACTGTATGTTTTTTTGTTTTGTTTTGTTTTGTTTTTTTGTGAAAAGCTTTATGAAATGCAAGGTAAACATTCCATTGATTTAAACAAGACTTTAATAATCTCTAAAAAAATAAAGTCATCTTTTTGTGGTAAATGGATGATGATTTTTGAAAAACAAATGTTATGTTTCAAAAACAAAGAGAACTGGGTATTGATGCAGTAATGAGACAGACTACTGAGACACAAACAGCAATTGTGGAAAACTTTAAATGCTCCAGTTTTGTGATTTGGCTCAACAAATCTTCAACACATGAGATTATCAATTATAGGCTAACACTTGCCATCCTGCAGCTTGAAAACTGTGTAATGTTTTTTTCTGTACCTAATCTTCAAGTAACAATACCTTCATAAATGTTTTTTTTCTGTTTTTAAATTAGTTGACATTATTTCAGAAAAAGAGAATTCTGATCAACAATTACACAAATGTTTTGTCTCTCACATCAAAATTGAAAATAAACTAGTAATACAAATAAAAATACAGAAAATCATTCCCTAGAGGGAAATACATGAAAGATCTGTTTCTTAGTTCACCCAGCTTCAAGTAACTAGCTGAAATGCAGTCATTTCTCCTAGCAGAAAAAAAAAACTCTCCCAGCCGAGAGAAGAATAAGTCAAAGCCATGCCTGGGAGATTGGATCTAAATTGTCCTACTCTGCACGTTAGATAACTGATGAGGGTATCTGCTGGGGTGTTGCATGACATCTTCACACAATCACAGGAGCAGTAACAAAAGGGCCATAAGCTCACTCTTCATTATTTCCACATTTAAATGTGTTGCCCTTTTGTTTGCCTTCTACCAGAGCAGTCGTTCCCTAAAACAGCAGCACAGTCCTCCAGAGCCTCCTTAATCACCTCTGGGTGTGGTTCAGGTTAATCTGTATTGTTCATACAGATGTAGGACTGGGTTAGTCTCTCCTGATCCCTTCCATGTGCCGATAGCTGCCTCCTAAAGGGCAACAAACATCCTGTGGCATGTCTTGTTTATGTTGACTCTCAGCTGGTCTTTATCTCTTGTGCTTCTTTCAGACACAGAGCGATAACCTCACTCCAACAAGGAGTTTAATTGCTTGCCCCTTGTTCAGGAACAATCACCAAACAGAAGTAAGAGAACTGAGCTGTCTTCGCTCATATGAGGCTAAAACATGTCACCAGCAACAACACAACTGTGTAAATAGTGAGATTATACAAAGTATGAATAGTTTTGTCAATATGTGGATACTTTAAAAGGCAAGGGTTCATTTTCCTTTATCACAACAGAATAAAAACAAATGTTGAACATGATGTAATTTTCTTCCACATTGGAGGACATAAGTTTGAAGGCTAATTAGAAATTAGTGTCACCCCAATTCCAACCGGGAAGTAGTTACACAGGAATGGAGGCTGATTGCTCAAGGCTTTAAATCCCTATCTACTTTTAGAAACTCCAGATACCACAAGTCAGCCTGCAGCAGAAAAACAAAGAGCTCTACAGGGATAAACTGGTACTATGAGGTCTTTAAGGCACAATAGTGCTTAGTTATTAAGGGATTTATATGTGAGGAGAAGATTTTATAATTTTCTCCTCACCCAGAAATTCTATTCTGGGTGTCATCCGTTTCCAATGAAGATGGCGGAAGGTTTTCTTTGTGGAACACCCTTTTCACAGCAGTTACATCAAAAGATTTTTTTTTTTAAATCTGGAATAGTAATGAGTTTTAACCCAACGGGATGTTCAACACTATTGTGCACAGCATTTTGTGAACAAAATTAACTTCACCAAGAAATTTGTTTCAGATGCAGTTCGACATATTGCCCAAAATGTAAGAAAGTAGACTATTTATTTCTTAAAAGACTAAAATATTTAACAGAAATTTAGTTAAACAGATAAATCTAAATGGAACCTGAATTTTGTTTCAAATGTAAAAACAAAATTATATATTGGGCATAATTCTTGAGAATGTTGTTCTTTATGGAGATAGAAGCAGAAACACTTTGTTAGATGTTTACTGTCTGTAGAAAATGGACAACAAGTCATAGCAGATGGGATGTTGGATACCGATTACCTTCCAGGATGATGAGCCAGTCAATTACACAACCAAACAAATATAGATTAACAACATATTTGGACAAGCGGAAAGAAAGATAACATAAATACTGTAGTCATGTCATAAAATTGTATGTCTGTCTTGCAACTACAATGGCATGTGAAGATTTGCAAAGTAATTAACTGCTCCAATATTGCCTTTATACATCACAAACCATATATAATATCTCAGGAAATTAGATAGCATGAATATTGTAGTATCAAGAGCAAATTAGATAATTTCCAGATGTATTTTTCTAACTTATTCTGTATGAGGAGAGAGCCTTAAATAGCTATTCAAAAAGTACAGAGAGTCCAACTCAGATTAAGCAACAGTTAATAGCAGGACATATACATGTTTAATCATTGTGGTCACAAAGGATTGCACAAAAGTACATTTCTGTGCAGTTCACATAAGCTAATTAGTAAACGGAATACTATCACAGACTAAGAATTAAAACTTGTATTTTTAGAATTGATTCTTTACTGTTAGGGACTATTCATCTGTTGAATGTTGATAAACACATGTTTTAGTTCAGCATTGGAAAATGTTATGTTTGCAGTCACTCTTCACAGTGGGGGGTGGTTGTTTACGGCGAACATACGTTTCAGTAAGCTTCATAGCATAGCTTCTTTCACGGTCGAGATGGATATATAAGCTATGACCAAACATTAGCATTTGTGTAATAAACATCTAGCAAGAAACTATTTCTCAATAGCCAAGGGTCCATACACTCTGTAGGAAGCAAAACGTAGAACAAGGGGCTGGTTTTACCAAGGTAGGTTTAAATTTTAAAACTCCGTTTTTTAAAATTGCCTTTTCAGTCCCATAACTTTGCAGATGTTTGACCTAACATTTCTTAATGTACTAAAGCCTGATTATATCAACATCATGCACAATTAACTTACCATAATGGTTGTTCAAGAAATAATCATCAAAACTCAAATTAGCCTGCATAAATTTGTAATGCAGGTTCACTGTGAGCTCATTTGTTGAACGACATAAATGTACTCATTCACCTTCCAATGCAAATGGACTATATTCATCACTGCTTTTGTTTTTCCATAAACACATAACAGTGTGCACACTGCTGTTATAGTTAAGACAGAGTCTCAAGTGGTGATTGGAAATCTTTAAGCCACTTTTAATTGCTGATTAAACTGATCAGTGTCCAACATTTACCTTGGTTCTCCTGATTTCCCTGAGGAAGTGTTTCCTGCAGACCTCATAAGTTTTATAGTTTTATATTCCAACAAATGTGTGCCTGTCTTGTGGAATATCTGAGACACTCATTCAAACAATGCCTGAAGAACCTCCGTGCTTACAGTATTAGCATGAATGTCTCATAGCAGATGATAATTATATCTGTTTCAATACAGTCAATCACAAAATGATATAATAAGTAATTAAACCTATTAGATTTTAAGTGAATAGCATTCTTCCTATGGGACTATTCAAAGAGATTGAAGAGTCGATTTGTCTTTAGGACTCTTGTTGCTGTGAATATAATTACGTTAATTATTACATTGCCAAATATGTTCTGACTCCCTTCTTGGCAAAAGTCCTAGTCTTGGTATAGAGCTCAATAAACCTATGTTAGCATTTTTGGATTTTAAATATAAACGTGGTTTGAGGTAAAATGATACATAGTTATCACTTTTACAAAAAAGAATGCTGTTACACTGACAAACAGAAATCAAGTTGCATCAATGTTTCAATTTAATTACAGTCAATAGGATCATTCTATAATCTAAACAATGTGATTATGACTTTGTAAAGCTAAAGAATATAAACAAATGTCTGGAAGTGTTTGCATAAGTTCAAGACTGATGTGTGCACCACATTTTCTTCTATTAAAACACTTTAAACTTTTTTGTTGGTTTCTTTGGAAACCATGACTTTCACATAAACATGTGTTTCCTCATAAAAACTAGTGTATGTTAATGTAAATTAGTCATCTTACACTAATGTCAGGGAAAGTCAGTTTGAACACAACAGTACAGTAACATAAACTCAAAACATGTAGGTTTATGTCCATTTATGTCAAATATTAATAAAATTTCATGTTTAAAAGTAAATTACTTAAACACAGAAAGTGACTCAGAGAGTTTCAGTTTCTGAGTCTGGAGCGTACGAGTTGAGAAGACCGTCATTACAAACTCAAAAATGCGCTGGATTATTCATAGCTATTCAGAGGCAATTTCCTTTAAATGGGTTAATCCATATTAGTTCAGCTGGATCAAAACTCTAATAAAAGTTGAGGAGAATTACTAAACAGTTTTCTGAATATGTCTTCTAGTTTACCTTGCTTGGGACACAGATACTGAAACATCCTGGACATGTCCTTTGAGATTCATGTAACATCAATAACGGTTTCTTGCTCATAAAGAAATAAAACAAAAGTTATATGTAAATGATCTCTTGACAAGCTTTATCAAACACTTCTAAATGAATGTTCTCTGTTTAACAGTGAAAGGTCTGCAACACACAGCAGTCAAGAGCAGCAGAGGACAGGTGGACCTGGCTCCGGGAGGCTGCAAGAGCCAAACGGCAGACAGACACAGAGCACCACCCCAGGGCAGCCAACGGCCCTTCACTGTGGTAGGTCATCAACGAGGTAAAGTAGCAGCAGCCCCCAGGCCAAAGAGGCACCGGGTGAGATGCAGAGTGCTGAGCCCCCCAGATCTAACCACAATGCCATCTCCTGTGATGCAGGTTAAGCCTGTGAACCAGTCCACTGGGGACCCAGGAGCTCCACCAATCCCCAGAAGTAACACCACCCAGCACAAATCAGGAAAAGCCCTGCCTCCCCCAGAACCTCCAACACAACAGGCAGACACCAACCCAGGGCAAGGAGGACACATTGCCAACCCACTTCATGAGCTAACTTTAGCAATTATTTCCGGAAAAAAAAAACAAAGAAAAACTTGACGAACAAATACATGCCAAAATAGTTTTATATTTTCATTATTTTAATGTTAATTAATGTCTGTCAAGATATTTATAGCATTTAGTAAATGTTTCAGTTACAAATAGATCTCAGTTGTCAACTATGGTTGTCTTTAAAACCCTAAACCATTTTCAACAGTAAACAGTTAGTTTCACTAAATTTAAAAACAGTTTACTCATCAGAAGATAGGAAACCAATTTATCTTTAGAGAATAATGAGTAAGCAATAAATAATAATCAATAAACAAGTATACTTTATATGTTTAACACACAGAACCTGCAAATTTACAGGTCGAGGTTAGTGCAGATTATTCACTGGACAATAATTTTAGTAGTCATTTCAGCTCCGGCTCAAACTGTATGACTATATCACGGGGTTCAGTAATTCACAGCTCATGAATCATGTTCTCACACTAAACAATCGGATGTTCTCAGATGCCACCAACTCCTTTCACTTGCAAACTCAGACTCTTGAATGTGGAACTGCAAGAAAGAAACAGAGAAACCTGGAAGTGAGCAGACGCTCACCAAAGGAGAGAATGCTCATCAAAAGCAATTGTGCTTCCACAGTAATCCTGGCCATTCTATGCAGAGAAATGTTCAAAAAGTATAAAAATAACAACTATATCACATCTCTTCATATGTTGGTGCCTGCACAGTGCACAGTACCAAAGTAAATTTGGCTTGTGGTACTGCTTCAACAGTGCAATGTCCTCATAAAGGGTGAAGAAAATTTAAAAAAGGTTTGACTTCCATGAGTCTATATTACTACTAATCAGGGGCTTATCATAAGGTGTTAATTGCTTCTTGCTTCCTTCTGTATTTTACAGAAAAGAGCATGACACACAATTTTGCCAAAACTCGTCCTGGTCCAAAAATTTGTTGGACGAGTGGAAAATCATCTCAAAATTGGCCAAAAATGGCATAGTCTAAGCCCAGCCTTATCAGCAGTCACTGATGTTGCAAAATGTAGTGTTTTTTCCATTTCAAAACAAAACCAATATTCTTTAAATCATAAAACAATAAAAATATTGACTCTTAAATCTGTTATGTAACCAAAGAGCTAAATCATTCTGTTTACTGCAGTATAAATCTAGGTGGACTGCTTTTAACTGAGGATTTGGGCAACAAACCATTCACACACTATACCCTCCATTTACACAGGATGCAGTTTACGTTTCAAAACAAAGCCTAAGGCATTTTCTCAAAACAACAGAACATTAATCCTCGAACAATACCACATAAATCTAATATCCACAACAGAGATAATCATGCCCTTGTGAAGTTGCAACAGCAACGCAAACTTTCCAAACTGAACATGAGAAATATATATTTTCTAATAAATTTTATGCAAACAGTCCACTCTACTGACCTAACATAGCATTAAAATGAGACAAATTAAATGAATTGAGGAGTTGATGATTGCTCATATTCAGTTAGTTAAATAAACAAGACAGCGATTACTATATGTCACCATTGTGTACTGCATAGTGAGACTCTATCAATTCTTCAAATGTAAATTATACATTATTGTCTTCTAACTCAATCAATCACGTTTATTCATATATTCAACAGCAAGGCAGTTCAAAGTGCTTTACATAATAAAAACACAATAACATACATTACATTTCGTCAAGTACTATCAAATCATCAAAACACCTCAAATATGTTGGTCAATGTTCCAATTATTAGGGTTCAAAAGCAACTCTAAACAGATAGAGGTTTAGCTTTTATTTAAATGAACTCAATGTTCGCAGTTTTCTGGAAATCCAAACCATGAAAACTCTGCCTCTACCGTTGGATAAACTGGTGTGAGACAAAATGTTATCCATCCATTTACACTGTTCTCCCTAGTGGGGTTGGGAGAGGTGCTGGTGCCTATCTCCAGCGAACATTTTGGGCGAGAGGCGGGGTCACCCTGGACAGGTCGCCAGTCTGTCGCAGACAAATTAAACCGTGTGTTCTATTTAAATTGATTGCTAATCAAGTGAAGTTAATATCTGCTAAGCATTTTAATGTAAAAGTTTAAAATTGTGGTGAATTAAACATTTTAAAAAGTTGTGAGTTCCCCAGACCCATGAACAATGGCTAAATGACAAAAACATGAACACCAAACAAGTGTTAAGGAAGTGCAAATGCTACTTTTAACAGTGTGAAAGGTGAATGTCTTGCTTCCCCATTTTTTGTCAATGATTCTTTCTGGTTTTAAAACCATTGGGTCTTGCTGGATTTTGTTTCAAAATATATTTTGCCATCTATCTTATCCACATTGATCTTTCTCTCAACACTTATGGGGATCGTTTTAGTCTGTTTGCCTGACATGATTTGTTATTCCTGCATTTCCTGTGTATCAAAGCACTCCTTTTTTCTTTCAGTTTGTCTTACCAGCTTCATCCTTAAGGATGTTGAGTATTGATCTGTTGTCTGATCTTTCATGGAGTGCACTCAGTTCCAGACTGATAGACTCTGGCTCTATTCCCAGTGACCAAATTAACTAACAGAAAAGGAAAGAGAGGATGTTCCAGTTAACGGTTTAAACTGCATGGATTAGCAATTACTTAACACTTTACTGCCTTGCATTGATTAGAAGCAATACTTGTTCTACTTTGTCAAATCTGAATATTTTTAATGAATCCTGTCAAATGATCAACTATACAACAGAAACAAGGACTGTACGAGGTTGCATTTGGAAACAATGGAGCTTTTTTTTTTTTACTTGTATCAAGAGAGAATGAGTAAAGCTTTGACATTTAAAAGCTATAAAATATCTACTGCAGGGATGATAATCTAGTCTTGAATGCTTTATTGGAGGATTTAATGCAAAGAGTTATTTTTCAGTGTGTGATGATTCATGCAATTTCTGTTAACTGCTGTACTGCCATTTGCTCAGATCTAAACACATCAATGATATGTACTAAAGAAACATTAAGCAACTCATCAAGCAATGCTGCCTTGATATCAAATTCAGCAGTTGATACCATCTAAGCACCAACAACGTTTTAATGTCATGTATGACTGAGGGCACTGGTTGTCCTAAATGAAACATTTATGATTAAAGATAAAATTTGGTCACATCTTCAGGGTTTTACTTTGTTCCTATAATTAAAATTTCTGGATGTAATATTCTGTTTTTAGCCGCTAAACACATATGCATTTTAAAGACCAGGAATCCTTTAAACTTTCTTGCAAATTAAAATATGACCTTGTTCAAAGGGTGGGAGCTTGTACTGCGTACCGGGATTAGGCCACATAAGATTTAGAGGTGACCTATTGGACCTTGCCAGACTGAAAAGAAATTACATTTATTTTTCATACATTTATATTCTCATTTCATGAGATCATTCACAAAATTATCCAAATGTATATGTATTTGGCTAAAGGAGTCAAAATCCCAATCATTTGTCAAAACCATGAAATTGGGGTAACTATTAAAAGACTGAACGGTCATCAAGTAAATCTGTAAAATTCATTAGAAACTCATATATATTTAGTATTTATATATTAGATAAGACTTTCATTGCTCAACTAAAAGGAGCAATTATCAAAAAATGTAAAATAAATCTGTAACAATTTTAGACAGGTATGTGTATGCATTCATGCATTTCTTGGAAATGCAAATTTTAAGGTCATTTTAATTTAATGTATTTTTATTAGAAGAATGCAGCATTTGATATCAAACAAAAACGGACATCAATAACTGTGTTCTGATTTTGCAGTCAACCCTGACTCCTCCAAATAACCCGTCTTTGATTGCTGAATTGTATGCACCTGTTCTGTTCTATAAATGTCACCTGTTTTCTCCAGTTCTATGACTGATTGTCATTTCCTTGTGTTTTGCCTTCATTTTGGTGATTGAACTTTAACTATTTTCTGCCCCTTCCTCGGCCTCTCTTCTCTCTGAGTTTGAACATTGGACTCTCACAACTGGATAATTTTTTTTGTGACCTCTGCTCTCACTCAGACTGATCATTTTGGATTTGTTTGGACAAAGAGATCTTGAAGCTTTGAACCTTTTCTCTACCATGTCTGTCACTCAATGTTCTTCACAGCACGTCCAAAGTTAAAGTGCTATTGTCCGTCATTTAAGTCATTCTGAAAGATACGGGGCTGCCCTAAAGAAGATTCTCCTTGTGATGATCAATAAAACTAGGATCTCAGATTTAACTGAGACAATGTCTCGGTCTAACAGTTTTCATGACAAACTCAATTGTCATAGATTACAAGTAATGTCAAAGTGGAAAACTCTCAAAAAATAAAAACACAACAGTCTGGAAGTGTAAGCTACATAAGAGCCCATGATTTTGTTTTTGCTATGACTTTATTGTTTGTAGAGAAAATTTGTGTAACTAGAGATGACCTAATGATAAAACTGGCTTAAGTTGCTGTCCAAAACTCCTTATTTCATATTGCTTGTTAAAGTTAGTTATTCTCCTACCTCGGTGCTCTGATACACTTATATAATCTACTTTGTTGTTCATGATCTCTTTTATGTCTGCATTTTGTTTTCTTATGATCAGAGCCTCAATTTTACACCTGCTGCTCATCACATATCTCTATATAAAGCAGCTGTTGTTCAGCAGTAGACTTGCACAGTTTGTTGATGTTTACCACATGCTGTAGAACATTTTCAGTTTTCAATGATTTTACAAGCATAATGCATGGCTAATTATATTACCATTGGCTCTTGGAATAAAGTGGAATGTATCTCCGGAACTCAACGAGCATACACCTTCCTTAAATTGGTCCATCCAGAAAATCACAGTAAAGGAAGGAAATGCAAGTAATGTGTGGATAAGGCTCCCACTACGGTGCCTGTTTTGCATAATTAGCTGTTGGTACCTCATTAACAGATAGGTAGAGAGTCAGTCTCTTAACATCTAAATGCATGAGACTCCTACAATCAAGGTCAGCTCCAAAATTAGTTTAATGCGTTACTGCCAGAGACATGACAGATACTAGGACATCAGGTAATTGCTTCTTGGAAAAATGGAAGAGTTCTGTGAAGTTAGTCATCCGCATGGATGAATATTATAAATTGCAAAGAGGAACAAATTAACTGGGTTGATATATTATATCTCAGGAAGTGTGGGTTTCCGTCGGAGAACTACAGTGTGTTTTGGCTCATATTTAGTGAATATTTCACTGCAGCTCTGAAGATCGGAGGTTGATGGTTTGGAACAATAGGGGAAAACAATACACAGATTGCCTTCCGACATGACAGGTGTTGGTCAAAATGTCAAATTTGAAAATCAGACTGTTTTTCAAGGAAGGAGCGTTTAATATGGACGTTTACGTAGTGTTGTTTTTTCTTACACATGCTCGCTGCAAGTTTTCATTAAGTTAAACAAAAATTATCTTCTGAACCGCATAAGATGATAAAAATATTAGTTTCTGAAACACTGCTTAAACTCATTATTCTGTTGCATAAATTATTCCGTCTTTGTCTTTAATTTGTTCTTTTTTGAACATCGTCTCCAAGAGCGCCTGCTGGGGCCATGCACTTTTCTTTCTGTAAGAAGGCTGATGTCTTTTGAACAAGCTTGAACCATCATGGCAGAAATGTAAAACAAATAAATACATTTTGTTTGCAGCTGTTTGGGAGGTCAGTTGCAGAAATCAATTCATTTCTCTGCTTTAGTAGATAGCAAATGTATACTGTTATTTGGCCTCTCAACTAACAACAAAACATGTCTATTTACCTATTGATGACAGAGAAAAGCAGGTTGAAGTTTGGGGCAACCCACTGAATTTTCAGAGCACAACATTCAAATACTAAGAGGTTTTTATTCAACAAGCCTCAGCCTGACTTGGACCTGACCAAACCTCTTATTGACAGCACTGATTCTCTGCATTTACCAAGCAAGGGTCACAACCAATTGCAGTTGTTTTCTTGCTTCTTTTCAACCTCCTTCCTGCTTTTCTAAATCTTTTCTAAAATGTCCTGTATAAAACAGTCCCTGGTTCAGTGAGGCTTACACGAACAGTTGAATGCTAATTAGCTTTATTCAATTTAGCTGTTTTCAAAGGTTATGGGTGTTTGTGCTTCCTTTTATGTGGCTGTCAAACTGTCATCCTTTGAGAGATTCTTGTATCATTTTCCATCAGAAATAAACTTGTTAGCTGAGTAAAAACAATTTAAGATGTAAATCTGCTGATTATAATCATTAACTGTGGATTAAATAGTTCAGAGTTCAACCCCTGCTAACAGCAACTTCCACTGAACTTGCAAGAGACGTTTAATGATGCCTTGCTGTTTAGCATGTCGCCTGACTTAACAAGGTCCATCAGGGCAATCTCATGAGAAATGGTTTACTGGAACAAGACATAAATGTTTGAGGGCAGGTTTATGTCTTCACAATTGACAACAGATCAGCAATAATGGGGGATCTTACTCTGTTGCAGACGAAGTCAAAAATGATGAATGAGCACAGTGCAAATCTCATTTAAAGCAAGTAATGAGACATTTGACTATTTCACCTCATGGATGTACATTGTCATTCATTATCATCACATTTGACATTAAATAAATAAATAAACAAAAATTGACTTTGTGAATTTCTGCTTTATTTCAAATATATTAAAAACTTAAAAAGAAGCTAACATGGGAAATGACAAAAAATTAATCCATAGACCAATTAGGTGTCCTGAAGATTTTTTTAGCAAAGCTAAAGGACAAAAGTTGAAAACATCACCTCAAGACTCTACTTTAAGCAGCACACCTCAGTGCACAGTTTGTTCGTCACACTTATTCAGGCACAGCAGGAGTAGCTTGTAACTGGAGTCATCTTTAGCCAATTAGCATAATGAGTAACTAAAATACTATGGTCACCTTATGCAAACAAATAAGCTAAACCTGAGATGCATCTTTAAAATATTGCAACATGATTTGATTTTATTGCATAAATTACCCTCTAGACTTTTTGTTGCAACTGAAATATCTTTGTATGATAAGAGGTTGTTTCCAACACAAAGTGATTTATGAGTATATACATTAATTCTGAAAACAAACAAAAAAAAAAAAAAAACGTATGTTCCTCTCTATTAATATGCAGTATTTCAGAGTCCTGCATATTCAAAAACATGCAGTATCATATATTGTTCAAAGCATTAAAGTGGAAGCATTAGCTTTCTCAGGGATAGACCAAAGTGACTAGAAACCATGCTGTATCCTCTGATGACTGTATTTCTCAATGAAGAGGAGAACACCTTCGTTTTTTAGCCCTTTTTTGACAGATTAAAGGAGCACTGATTAATTGGTCTCTCTGATGCTTCTCTTAATGAACAGTGAGGTCGGACCGTTGGGGGCAAATTAGCTTGATCTGCTTTTTGCAGAACAGAATTAATGAAACCCCCATGGATTAAGCTGAAGTGTGCCGTGTACCTTGCTCATGTGCAGTAAGAAGATGTTATACTAATAGTAACTGTTCCAATATTTGCCAGAATCAAGGGTGAAATGTTTTTTTTTCTTTTCTTTTTTTTAAAGTTTGACCTTGTAATGCAGTGAAGCTCCTATTAACGAGATTACCAAGCACTATGATCATTGCATCCTTAAATGATGAGATCATAAACTCAGAAGAACCTTTGAAGTTGAGGCTCTTTGTTAAACTCATAATTACAGCATATATATACGTATATATGTGTATAAGGCTGCTATTACAGCCATATAGTCACATTAGATGACCCATATTCATGCTAAAACTGGCCTCTGACTTCCATGGGCAAGTTTCATCTTTTGAAATCATCAAAAGGAAGAAACTCATGCTTGACCTAAAGGACAATACATTTTCACACGACAAGCCTTACAAAATGTGTGGCAGTGGCTGTTAACTTCTTGTAACAGAATTGCTTCAAGAGCTCACTGCAGAAGAGATGTGATTCAGAAGACAGTGACATTTACTAAATTGAGAACACAGGAACCTGTGTGGGATAAATCTGCCCACACTCGACTTTAGTTCACCACATTTGTACAATCCGCATGTGGTTTGAAAGTATATGGTTTAGATACTTTTTTTCACACAGTTAATATTCAATTTCAAGCTTTAATATTAAAACATTTTATATTATTTTGTGCAGGTAAAAAAAAAATAGGCTTATGTAATAGTCTGACGCAAAGTAGCACATAATTGTGACATATAAGGGAAATAAAGAGATTTTACTTATGAATATCAGAAAACGATGGTGTGCATGTGCGTGTAGGCGTGCGGGGGTGTACTCATTCCCCACTAAATAATTAGTCAGAACAGTTTCTACTGCAATTACAGTTGCATGTCTTTTCAAGATATGCCAATATCAGTTTTTCACAATTGTTGGAGGCAAAAATAATGTTTTAATCTTTTTTGCAAAACTTCTCAAGTTCAGTCTGATCAGTTAAATAAAATCAATTAACATGATGTTTCGACTCTTACCACAAAGGACTTGAAAGGACACATTCTCACACACAAAAATGGCTTCATAATTACTGTTGTGTGTTTTTCTTATTGCAGGTGTCCTGCTCCAAGACTAAAGTACAGTCTTATGTATTTTGGAAGAATATATTTCCTGTATTTATTTCTACCTACCATCCCATTATTTTCAGCATCTTTCCTGTGTCTGCTGACAGTAAAACATATCCAGAGCATGTTGCTGCCATAGGCATGTTTCACCGTGAACATGGTGGGATCAAGATGGTGTAAAGTAAGAGTTTTTCACAACATGTAGCATTTTGAATGCAAGCCCAAAAGTTCAACATTAATTTCATCTTCTTTTTCTCCTCCCGTTTGAATCATTGCACCTTTTCTGGGTTTCTTTAAGAAATGTTTTTCTTCTTGCCTTTCTCCGGTAAAAGATAGGATTTGTGGAATGCAGTACTAATAATAATCCTCTTCAGATTCAGCTTTGAATCTTTGCAGCTCAGAGCTATCATGGGCATACTGGCTTCTTCTAAATGATCTTGCCCTTACAAACAGCTCTAAAACGCTGCAGCGTTGTCTTTTTTAATTTCTCTCTTAATCTCCTATGAAGAAATTATATAATAAAATCTGGTTTCACTTACATAGACCTCTCGCCTGCTGATTACTGGCATAGCACCAAGTCTTTAAACAGACTTGGGCACAAAAGACGGATGGATGAATAAATGGGTGGATGGATGGAAACACATAAAGCCTACTTGAATCAACAAAGGAACAGATTAATCAGACTTTTCACAGAATATGTTTTCTATGAACCCTCAATAAACCTTCCAATTTGTTCAAATTTTTTTATTGTATTCCTTAATTACTATATAACTTTGTAGTTTTATTATTTCCATTCATGTAGATAAGTCATTCACTTAATTACTTAGTGATATTGTCTAATCTCTCCAATTGATCAAAGCTTGATTTTTACATTTTCTTTCGTAAATGCAGAGACAAATGTTCTGACATGTTTCGAAAGTGTAAGTGAAAATCCCAGCTCCAACACTGAGAAAGAAATGCAGTTGAAAACTCTGACTTCTTTGACTTAAACACATATTCTCATGATTTATGTTGGAAGAGATGTCTTTGCCACTGAAAAAACGGTTTTTCTAGTGCCTGGGTTGTTGACAAGATTGCAAATGCTGGGATTGTTGTATAACTGTGAAAAAGAACTCGTACGTCATAATCAAATAAACTGTGCACTTCTTTAGAAACATTTCTTTGAAGTAGCTCTCAGTGTGTGGGTGGAGGTGCGGGAAAGGTTTAGCCATGTCTTCTTGTGCTTTGTTATAGATTTTGGATTTGACTCATGGGTTTTGATCTACTGAAGCTTTCCTTTAAGGCAATGGTGTTGCCTTTCAGAAGCTGCAGAAATGCATTGAAGTTTTACTAAATTAAAAAAACTTGCTTTGCTTTAGTTTAAAAGCGGCCTCTAAAAGGCATAAGTTCTATGCTTCATTCTGTTATTTTGTGGAAATGATGAATGATACAATGAAAAATAAATAAATGTTAGAATTTGCTGCGTTGATGCTTTGGACAAATGGTTTCCCATTAATTTAACAACCTGTAGAATATAAATATGCTACTTTTTAAACAAAAATTGTTTCACTGGCCATGGTGTTCAGCAAGGTGGACAGGCTGCAGGTAAACCAGCAGAACCTAGCAGCAGCAGGTGAATAGAAAGCCAGCAACAACTCATGATATACAAAGTGCAGCAGGATGCTTTGCAACTTAAATAGACCACCCAGTTCATCAGGGTGGGCCTGTCAGTAGCACAGCTCAAGTTGACTGCTTGAAGTAGTTCACATGTATTACCTCATTATAATAAACATATATAAAACCAAAATGGTAAAGGTTTTCTAAAAGACTAATGAAACCCTAAAACCTTCCCAATATGTAAAACTATTTGTAGATTTAAAAGGGATAGCCCTTTTTTTCTTGTTTTTGTTTTTACCATAATTGTGTTTTTGGATGGGGATGTCACAATAAAGGTACCAATACAATTAACTACCAAAGAACAAATAAAGAGTTTTGGACATTATTCCTCTAGCTTCACAAATATTAATAAAACAATAACCTTAAGCTGTACATATTAGTCCAGGCACCGTCTCCTCTAAATCATAGCGCCCAGTGATCCACGTACCTAACACAATTTTTTTCAGCAGTTTTGACAGCTAAGCAGTTAACCACTTTGTGACACTCTGCAATTTTGCAGCCTGTGGGGAATAAGGGAGCACTCTGTTAAATCAGACCCGCAGACCACTGCTATACAACTACCTGACTGTACTTACACGGCTCATTGACGATGACATGTTTCATTTTCATAGTTTCAGTGAATCCTGAACATGCTCATATATTTCCCAAAAAAAGCTATACCTAAAGAACAATGATTCCAAGGATAAATGTCATATGATTTGGAGGTTACTCTTTTATGCCTCATGACAGTCATCGGAAATATATATATACAGTGTATATATATATAGGTTAAGAATGTGAATCAAAGCATTTGGTCTGAGGAGACATATAAATGTGCTACTCTCTAGTATAGATTGAACAAATTGTGAAAAAAATCTGAATTAGGGGGAAGCTCTGTATCTACAGTAAGATGTTTTTTATCTTTGTGCAGCATGAAAAAATTGGAGTGGAAAAACTTGAACTGAGTGCTGTCATATGGTGTGTAAATGTGCCATCCATTAACCCTGAGGGTGAAAAAGCTATGAAATTGTGTTTTGTTGTTTTGCAACAGAGGATTCTCCCATTAACTTTGTCTTGATTGTATATAAACACGGCACACAGGCGGATGAGTGCATGTTTTCAGAAATCCCTGGCTGAGCTGTTCTATATCCACTGCCTAGTGAGGTAGGTTACATGGCTGTGAGCAGCATAGCCTCAGCCATAGATGGCAGTCTGGAAGGACCAGTGTGTGGTGCCAGAGTAACGGGTGTGTAAAGGAAGGCAAATGTGCCCATTACACTCTTCCTCACCAGTCGACTGCGATCTGTTGCACTCACTATCTCTGATTCCCCCCTGTTTGAATTGGATTTTTGCACCACAAGCCTTTCAACTTTTTTCACTTCAACACACTGATACACTCTCTTACCAGGAATGCAGACACCCTAACGCGCTCACGCCAATGCACACATTTTCAACCTTCAATCCATCCCATGCTGTCCAGGCAAATCAACAGTTTGATCCAGAAGCCAGCAGTCCATCTGCTCAGCCATATCCATTCATTCCGAGAGAGTGAAAAAACATAAAGCCATCTAATCCTTGCTCTAATGCAGAACTACAGAGTCAAATAGCTTCCCTCCTCTTAAAGTCAAGGATGGTAAGTGCAACTTTGCTACACGGCAACCAAGGTCAGCAAACCCTAATCTCTTTCCTTTCTAATTCCACCTTGTGTTTTTCTGCTTACACCATCTCTGTCTCACACTAACACCAAACACCTATTGCTTTTCCTCTCTCGCCATCCAAAAACACATATCCTATTGAGGTTTGTCTGTACTTAATCCTGGAGGGAAACCCACTTTGCAGACACAGCAGTGGATGCAGTGTACTCCAGAGTGATTAGTGAGCTTCTTGCTCCCTATTCCTGTCAAGGAGCAAGTAGAAAGACCTGGGAATTGTGTAAAATATTGGAGCAAATTGCCAAGTGTACTTTGAGCACTTTTCCCTTTTTGCTGGAGAGGCTCCAGCCAGAAGTTGTTTCCACTGCCACATGTTTTCACCGGCCTAGTTTCACTCATATAGCTAAATAAATCATAAACCTCTACTGTGAGGATGACAGAGCTCTTATTGCAGAATGTAAATCTGTGCTATCCAGATTCTCTTTACCTTCTGGCCCGTATAAAGTGGCTGAGAATGCAGCTAAATAAGACTCAGTTTAGCTGAGTCATTTATAATTCACCCAAGAAAAACAAATAACAACAAACAGAAATGCTTAACAGCAACATTGTCAACACTTTAAGCAATAATCTGTGCTGTATAACACTGCGACTTATTTTACCAAGTTTGAACTTTCTCGGTTGATGTGTTATTTTATTTGGCACAAGTGTGATTTTTTTTTGTACACATGTATAACATTTTACAGTGCTACATTCTACAAACCCTCACAGCAATACTCCTTAAACATTATTTTCACTGGCTGGCCAATAAACAGTTTCACAGAACCAATGGGAGGTTAACTTGTGAGCCCAAGGGCGTTTTGATTGCCGGCCTCATAAGAGTTCAGACAGGTGCCTGTGTCTAAGCCTAATCAAGATTTAGAGGTGGCCTAAGAATATGAAACTCTAACCTTTTAACATCAACCTCCTTTTTCTTTAACCTACAGACTAAATACCAGACAGCAAATTTACTCAAAAGCATAAAAACGTAGCACCACTTTAAAAAAAGAATAATTTAAATTGTATATGATGCTCAACAGTACAGAATACAGAAGTTATTTAAAGGGGCTACTCTAAATTGGCCGAAAACCTTATAAAATGTGGAATAAATGTAAAAAAGTAAAAAATGTGGAATGAAAAAGAAATGTTCATAGAAGAGTTCATTCAATGATTCAAATCTATCCTTATTTCTTTTATTCTTACCTATTTTTGTCAATTAATCAGGGACATCCATTATCTTTACTTGACAGACTTCTTTAAGATCAATTAAATGTGGATAACATCTAATTATACCTCGATAAAACAAAGATAATGAGGGCAGACTAGATTTGAGAGATTTAATTTTCAATAACCAGCCAAATATTCCCTCTGGTCTTATAAAACTGATGGATCATCCAACCATAAAGAATGATCAATAGGTAAACAACTAGAATTTAGGTTTTGTCAAATATGTTATCCTCAATGTCCCTGCACAACTACTTTGTTCCAAGGTACGACATTCTTTACAACATAAATAGCCAGGTGCATTGTGACAAATAAATGAGCAAACATTTGGAATTTGTTTCCTTATACAGTTATGGCTGATGTAATGCCACCACAATATGATGTTTACAAGATGAGAAAAGCAATCGCACTGATTGATCAATTTAGCATACAAACTTGAGTGAGAGACAAATAGAGTAATACCAGTCTGAGGTTATAATTTCATCTCCATTAGCATCACTCAAGTCTTGTAGATTGTTAGAATTAAATTCTGACTGAAAGCTAAACTCCTTGAAGCTGGAATACTCCCTCTGTCCAAATGGTAATGCTAAAAAAAGCCCAAGAAACCAGATGAGAATGCTTTAGAATTGTCAGGATCTGTGTTTTTCTGTGTTTATTTAGAGTTTTCTGTGTCCTTAAGTCTCTTCGTTGTCCTGTCCTCCCCTTGATTGTTCCCAGGTGTGTCTCGTCTCTGTGATTACCCTCCCGTGTATTTAACTCCACCTGTGTTCTTTGTTCCTCGTCGGGTCCTCGTCAATTATTCGTCAACGTCTATGTCAACGTCCAGTCTAGTCGTCCTCGGTGTTTCCGTGTGCCTGCTACTCGTTGTTTGGACTGGTTTTCATCATTAAATCATCATTATTCACCTTACCTGGGTCCGCTGCGTCTACCTCACCACCTCAACACACCGCCTCATGACAAGAATCTACATTGGACTTTCTCAAAATTCACTTGTCCAGCACAGTGTTGACTGGAGTCAAGAAATTGTCTTGAAACTTCCTTCTTTGTGTTTATCTCATTTGCTCACTACTATTCTCTCAATCCACTGTCCTTACAACCCTACGACATCAGTTGAGATGTTTGCTAGGTGGAAACCTTTTTTTTTTTTGCTTTGGACACATCTATTTTTAATATCAGGTTGAAGCATATAGAATTAGGTCATCTTGTCTACAATATGTTTCTGCAAGATGTATAAGTAATATCTTATACATCTTGCACAGGCTTAGGTTAATAAAAATAGATTTTAGTACAAAACAAGCCCATGATTAGCTACAGATAGGCTGTTTTACAAAGTCTGGAGGGAATAAAGCGTTCCCCCAGCAAAAGTCACTACGCCTCTTTATAGGGGTGTAGACAGACATCCACAACTTTCCATATTTGACATTGTCATATTTAACTATTAATTGTTTACATTGAATGTACAAGCCGTTGTCGTTACAAGCTCCTATCCCCATATATGATAGTCTGCGACTTTGGAATGTAAGTCTATACAACATGTGATCTTCCTCATCATTTCAAGACAGAGCCAAGTCTTCTCCAGGAAGCATCTCTTCAACCAATCGATCAAATTTTATTTGTATAGCACATTTCAGCAGCAAGCCATTTCAAAGTGCTTTACATCATTACAAACACAGAAACACAATGCAACATAGAATCAATAATCAAAACACAGCATTAAGTCAAGTTCCATCAGTAAATTTGTAATTGATTACATTTCAAATACAATTCTAAATACGTGGGTTTATAGTTGAGATTTAAAAGAAGTCAGTGTTTCAGCTGTTTTACAGTTTTCTGGAAGTTTGTTCCAAATTTGTGGTGCATAGATACTGAAAGCTGCTTCTCCTCGTTTGGTTCTGGTTCTGGTGATGCAGAGCAGATCAGAACCGGAAGACCTGAGAGGTCTGGAAGGTTGATACAATAAAAGCAGATCTTTAATGTATTGTGGTGCTAAGCCGTTCTCTTGTCAGTGGCTTCATGTTTTATGGGTCATGCAATGGTCCCAGGACACAGACTCTGTGTTCTCAAAGAAATGAACTCATAACAAACTAATAAAGAATATAAGCATGTTGAGACAGCATTTATATAAATTGAACATTCTAAGATATTATCCTAAGACCAAGAAATATTGTACCTAATTGTGCTGGTCCTTCTCAGACACAACAAGGACCTGTCTTATAATTGTAAAGGAAATGAACCACTGGCCAATCACAAAATGGTAACAGACTTCTAAAAAGTGGTGCATAATAACAGACATTAAAATAAGTTGGAGGACTTTTTTATGACTAGTCATGAAACAAAATAGACATACATGAGCAAAAAAAGGAAGGTAGCCAATTTTTTATTTTTATTTTTACCACAAATCATATGCCACACACTCACTCAGGACTCACTTCCATATCTGTTGGCTTCACGACTGCTGGCTTTTCTGGTGGCTCTTGGATCACAATAACTGGACCCGCTAGTGAGCTGTGGATCTCACTTTAGCGTACTGTGGTGTGAAATTGCATACACAACCTTGAAATGATTCCCACAATAGCAGATGGTCTGGGCAATGGAGAAAAATAAGTTTCACTTGCCTGCCTGGAAAAAGAAGGTTACAATAAATAAAATCTTGATTAAAAAGGAGTACCTGAGGAGGTCGGGTGAGGCTGGGGTGGGGGTCATTTGACAGAGAGAATAAGGCTCTTTATATTTTTTACTTTAGGTAAATAAAAATGTGATTTCTAAGTTATTATGATGGAGTTTACTTATGAGCGCTCTGTTTGTCACTAATCCATAGGGAATCTTCTTTACTCAAGGCTCCAAAGCAGCAAATGGATGTTAGTGGAGAGGGTATGTGTTTAATGAAATAAATGAAAAAGTGAAAGGATAGCAGTACTGTGTCCTGTAAATTAATTAAGTGTTACACAATTCAAAATCTGAGGATAAATATGAGGGATTAAATACGTTCTTCTTAAAATGCAAAGAAATTAAATTACATGAACATTTCAGACTCTCTTATTAAGCTGTACAATGCACTTTTACAAAGAGGATCAGCTAATGACATTGCAAAGATGCTGAATCATAAAAAGCAGTATGAGAGGAACAGTACTTTAAAACCAGACTGCTTGGAGACTGTGGCAATAATTTATAAGACAAATTCAGAAGGAACCATTTTCCCATTAGAGAGGGAAACACTGAAGCAACATTTTTCCTCCCAGACCAGCGAACTAAATGCTCTGTGATTGATGCTGATATGCTTACCACCCATTTCTTATTTAAATTGCAGATGATGTTACAACACATGGAGAGTATTTCTCTGCACCCAGTCATATTAAATCAGCATGGAAAATAATGAAGTACTTTTTGGTAGTCAATATTTTTAGATTTCTTGTGCTTGTTGATATATTCAATTTGCCATTTAATCACTTCAAAAGTGAATCGGTGTGAATTGCCTTTAAGTGGATAATATCTGACTACTGTTTACATTTTCCTTCACTTTCTTATATATTAGTGCTTGCAAACTTTCCGTCCAGTTTTTATCAAGTTTTTACACTGCAAGTAACATTATGAAATTGCACTCTCATTCCAGCCATGTTCTGGTACATTGACATATAGTATTTGTGCAATTCAAGTTCAACCCCTTTTCATTCCATGTACTATCACTGTCATTAACTAATTTTACAAAAGAATTAAAGCCAAGAATTTGACCCCTTGTGGATATTGTTGTATGTGAAAGGACCATGGTTGACTAGGGCGTTTGGGGTAAACTAACAACGTTGTTCCTCTGAACCACTATGCCAGTTTGTAAGAACCCTGTTCAAGTTGACTTTGAGGCTTAAGAGTGTGATGGACTATTGACAGACAATTGTGACAGCCTTGGTTGTATTGCCTCCCACTGAGTGACCCAAAGGAAAAGATGTAGGAGACTTGCAAACATCGGGCGTAGCAACCTGGGTAGAAGGTACAGACATAAGCACTGGCATCAGCACCAGGCTCCTGAGGTGCTGGGCAGGTAATTTATCAGCATACAACCAAAACGGCAAAACGTTCAGAGATATCAAAAGTCCACACTCTAAAGAGGTCCAGCTAAGTGTTTCTTAGACTTGTACGCTCAAGTTCCATAATTGATATAATAGTTTAATCAAAGAGATTTCTGACCGGCTGAAGTTGATGGTTTGGATTCAGGGATGCACATACACATTGGACCACATCCTATATTCCTTTAATAGACCAAAAACTAGCAAGAAAAGGTGGGCTTCTAATATGTGATTTAAATCTCACACAACATGGTTAACCTCACATGTAACCTCACATGGAAGAAAACACTGCTTTTTTCCCCCATGCCAACACTCCTTACAACATGCTTGACTGTTTGCGTGTGTTTGTCTATCGGGGCGTTTGTGAGTGTGTTCTTTGGAGTTACATCTAATGATCATTAATGAAGGAAGTAAGGTAACGTTTGGTAAAGAGCCTCCACAGGGCCTATTTTTAGCAGGCCTGGTCCAGAGGCACGAAACCCCCAAGGAGAAAAAACAAAGTCGTAGATCAGCCTGGGGAGAAGTAATTAGGGCAGATATTTAAACTGAATAATGCATGCTTGCTGAAATATTGAAGCCACCTAAAGTTTATTAATTAAATGCTAATCTGGTGAATAAGCTTGTTTCATGTCTGCCTTATTCTATGCCAACTAAATTATTCAGGGACACGAAGGCATACAGGACAGATAACACTCCCTACATGTCATCAGTACTCTCGTTAAGAGATGATTAAAGGCAAGCCCCACCTCAGTACTTGTGCGTCAGCAATCTGCTATTACAGTTGATATGGTTCTGTGAGACCCACCACAGAGTCGGTCACACTACAGCAGCCTAACAAGGTCACTTTGAAACTGCAGCAGTGCAAAGTCAGGAAAGATTTTTTAAGAGTTTTAAGAATATAAGATTCCATCACAAATGGTCAGTAAGGCTCAAAAAGAGATACATATTTGCTGTTGCATGGATTTAGTGGAATGTAGCATTCTAAACAAACAAGGGTCAACAGAATTGTTTAGCTTGGATAGCATGTGGTAAACAAGTAAAATGATTAATTTACTTCTCTTTTTTGTACATGACAAGTCCAAGGTTATAGCTGCAACTTGCCCCTCTGTCTCTAATCCCTTCTCCATTTTCTATTTCAGTTTCTTCTCTTTTCCATCTTATCTATCTTCTCTCCCTCTTGCAACCACTCTTCCTCTTTCTCATTTCACTTTCCCTCTCTCCCCATCTTCTTTCTCCAATCTTTTTTTTCTCTTTTCTTTTGTTCATGCTGCTTGAGTTTCACAGATGGAGTGACTTGAGGCGATGGCAGTTATGCAAAACACAGTTCAAATGAATGCAGGATTCCCACAATGAAAGGCATAAAAGGCATGCACTCAAACACACATCTAATTCTTTCATGCCATAAAAATTTAGTGGTGGAGGCAATGAAATCCATGTAGGAATTTATTATGATAAAAGCACAAAGATCATTTCTCTTCATTTTATTTATTTCATGTTATTTATTTTCTGTGCATTGTTCAAGAACACAATAAATATGCATGCAAGCCTACATTTAAGATTTAACACATAAAAATCACCAGATTGGATGTTTGAACTCTCCTATAAAATATGCAAAGTCTCGCAGATGTGTCTTTGTTATAACTTTCTGTGTATTATCCAATGATATACAGTTATATTCTGATCAGTTCATTAACTTTGTTAGGGGTAATCTTTTTTCACTGGGAAGTCTGTATTTCACAGTTCTGAGTAGAACTGGAATGCAGCATTAATTCCAATGTGTAGGACAAAGGACTCTTATACCAGCCTTTGAGGACTGGAGTTGGAGATCACTTTCACACAGTGAACTGGGGACCTTTAAGATGAACTGATATTTTCAATGCCACAACAAAAACAAGTCAAGGTCCTTCATGAGAAATATTAAGCATGGTGGTTGTTATAACTGTCTATTTTGTGTGACCCTTACTGTAAACATTATTATTACATGCCTAACCCTAAACCTAACATAAACTCAATCCATACCTTACCTATAACCCCTGACCCTAAAACAAAACTTCTTGTTACGTATGAATATGCACATAAATACATATTCATACACAAACCCAGAAAATAAAAAAAATAAAAAAAATCACCTAAGGCACATCTTTTATTAACTAAATAGAAATGTGCATGCGTGGGTTTTCTCTTGACACTCTGGCTTCCTCCCACACTCCAAAGATGTGAATACTGTGTTTATAGGTGATCTGAAATTGACCTTAAAGATGAGTGCAAATGTGGTACGGCTGTTTGTTTTGTTTGTTTTTGTGTTAGATTGGTAACCTGAGTGCATCACAACTCTAGTTTGATAATAAATGTTAACCATCGGCAATTATGAAGCAAGTATAGGCTATAAATGAGTGAATGAAAGATACAAGCTTGAATTGTAATATACATCTACTAAATTATAGTTTATTTAACAAGTGTTTCTTGGTTAGAATACATGACTTTAAAAAGGAAAAAAATAATAATATTCTGAAGGAAACAGAATTTAGTTAACAATATCATGATAGTCTATTTCAGCATTTTTCTGATAGTTTGACACACAAAGTAAGCAAAAACTAACTATTGATGCAACCAAATTTAAATTAATTTCACAAGAAAAACATCACATTCTGAATGAACTTACCACACATTTAGCTGTGCTACTTAAAATGCAAACTTTATGATAAACAAATACTATCATGCTTTGTTCTCAACAATCTGCTTCAAAATGAGGACACACTAATTAGACATAACTTGAAATGAGTATCATTTGCATCAGCAGACATCTAACAGGCATATAAACTCATCTTCAGTGCATCCAATGTTATTTCAAGAAGAGTGTGTCAGATCTGCTTCATAAGCTACACTGCAACATAAATGCCAACCCTTGGTGAACCTCAGATTTTTCCATTTTCTCAGATAAATGATAATTTACAAATATATTGTGTTTGCCAGAGCAGCACAGCCTTGAGCATTTTGGCTGATGAAACAAAGCGTCTTCTCTAATTTTGTACAGTTCTACAATCTTTTATCTGAGCCCACTACTTCCTGGAACAGAGCTTGCACAGACTGCAATTTACATCAATATAATCCAGAAACTTCAACTCAGTGTACTATAAATACTTGTCATTATAGCATTTAAAAATATATATTTATCAGCAGTTTCCTGACATGGGAATCATTTTCAGTAGCAGGTTGGGCTAAAGGGTTCTAATTTGAATAGTGCTTAGTCAGTAATTGCAGTCTTTATATTGTCAGGCTTTTAAGTTGTAAGATTGGCTTCATCTTGATGACTGTACATCGCTTAGTATTAGCGGTGAGTTGCAGGGTCAAATCAATATGGTTGGGCTTGTCCTACAAGAAAATGCAGACATGTTGACAATCAATATCCCTGGATCATTACGTCTCGTTTCAATTATGGTGGTTGAGAAATCATGGTAAAATATGGGAAATAAAATGTTTGGAATTCTGAGTCAAAATTTAAACATCTTTAAATATTGAGTTTATTGATTAAAATCAATTTCTTGCAAACAGGTTTTGAAAATTCAGAAATTTGAGTTTACAAATAGATTTCCATGCTATACAGTAGAGTCAAAGCTAAAATATATTTGTGTGTAAATAGTTTCAAAGTTGTGAGCCATTTATTAAATCCTACTACCTCAAATTTTGTGTTGACACGTGCTGCCTTTCTCTTTGCCTGTAGTTTCACACTTCCTTTCATTTAAATATCTAATATCTTTTTTATCCTAAACTCTACATTAGTTGCTTTAGGTAACCTGAAAGCTTTTTCCTTTTCTAAAGATCACTTATCAAAAGCAACTAGCAATAAGGCAACTCTTTTATCTTTCTCATTTAGAAAAAAAAAAACTGTCTTCTTTTTTTTACTGTGTTATTGTTTTAATTGACAGTACATTTCAAAAACATTTAAAATCATTTGTGAGCAAGAAATTTAGAATCTTAACTTTAAGTATTATCTAAATTTTTTTGACTTTTTATATCAAGTGGTGACATTTGATAAGAATGTAATATTGGAGTATTCTGACACAGACCTCCTGGTTTTCTGTTTTACTGTACTTCCAGTCCCTTAAGTTGGAAAGGAGTTGGCAAGTAGAATCCCCAGCATCTGTCTAGTGAAGAAAAACATCTAATCTTCTGTGGTAAACAGTGCCAGTTCTAGGATTTCTCTTTCAGGATCACTCGGCATCTAAACATGTTTTGCTCTGAGTATACCAGTCGTTGTTAAGGGTCAGTGCTTTTTTTAGTCTCAGTCATAGTTTCCAGCTCGACTCATACGATGCTTGAGTGCGCACATCTGCCAACAAAAGCTGTGCGCGGTTTGACACAAGCATTGGGTGTGCGTGTTTGTCATTGTGTGTGAAATTAAGTTCAGAGGAAGAACAGAAGTCAATTGTCTGTAGATAGTTTGACGTCTGAGGTCAGTAAACAACAAAAAATTTAGCTTATGCTGTGACATGCATACATACACACTTGAGTAGCAGAGCACTGCCTTCACTTCTGGCAAAAATGGTTTGCACTTAAGCCAATGAACTGTAACAATCAAAGTGACACTGGTTAGGGTCCTTCTAAAAGTATGCCAGGGGGAAACTAAGGTAAACCATTAGATTACATTGGTTTACATTGTAAGCTGATTAGCTTGAATTTAAAAAATACTCCTGCAATCACTGACATACTTCATTCACATTCTAGCACTTGTTATTGATAAGATTTTTGAATATGCTGCATATCTCAGTACCCACTCCCCCACATGACAAGGTGCCAAGTTTTTGCAGTGAATTAGTTGACAAAACTGATGAAGTCTCTCAAAACACTCCCTCTAACTAAATCTCATTGTTGTTTGCTTTTAAGGTTTTGTTGGCTGTAGTGGCCTTTATTTGAAAGTAGTCTGACAGGAAAGAAAGAAGTGAGAGAGGGGGAAGACTTGTGGCAAATGTCACCACGGTGAGAATCAAACCTGTGACTACCACCATAAGGTTTAAGGTCTCCATATGTGGGTTGTGCTTTGCCCCTGAGATGCCACAGCACCCCTAAATCTCATTGTTAAGACACTGTTAATTTTTTTGTGCAACTAGGATTACAGCCCTTTGAACAGTCTGTGAAAATAGGAAATAAAGGTGCAGTGAAATAAAGCAGTAAAAGGTTTATTTTTGTTAATGTTAGTGTTGTTATGTAAAGACAATTGGTTGATGGATGATAGCCCAGCTCCCTGATACTTTCACCAGGGCTAATGTGGAGTGAATTTAAACCCACTAACAGATGGAAAATGTTGTCACAAGGGTCTTTTATTGCTTCTGCGGGAAGCTGATCAAACTGCAAAACTCAACACATTTCACAAAATGGTAAATGGACTGAACTTATATAGCGCTTTTCCAGTCATTTTTGACCACTCAAAGCGCTTTACACTAGAGTCACATTCACCCAGTCGCACTCACAAACACGAACACATTTATACACCGATACGCAGATCGGTTTAATTCTTTAAGTGCCTTGCCCAGAGGCACATCGACATGTGGCAGGAGGAAGCTGGAATCGAACCTACAACCTTCAGATCGCAAGATGACTACTCTACCAAAGAGCCACAGTCGCCCCCAAAAAAGGAATATCCAATGATTTCCTTCTTTTCTGTTGAACTGCAAACACTAGTAGTTCAGCAAACTGACTAGAAAACAAGCAGAGGGCATCCATAACCCCCGGTCTGTGTAGTATGTTGTTTCTCCTCAAATATGCTATCCCAACTCTTTGGGAGGCTTGTAAAGGTGATTGCTATTTGGTATTTCACATACACGACAGTGGCCCCTCCTGAGGTCAGAGTATTGATTTCCTATTTTTTGCAGTTCTGACATCAGGTGCCAGTGTTTGTGAAATGTCTTTCTTCCCACAGCTTTGTTGACACGTCCTCTCAATTTTGGAGATCCTGAGGCTGTCGTGATATTTTCAAAATCGATCTGTTTGATCAGATGCAGTCTGGGGAAACTGAACAATTTGTCACCTGCTTTCTAGGTTCAGCTGCATGTGTTATCAGTCAGACAAACTAAGCCAGTTAGAGCCATTACCTGATATACCAAAGCTAATTTCTATTGTTGATGACAGTCTTGAGTCTCTCTGTGGACATAATTCTTGCTACTTTAAATTAAATTAGGTGACCTTCCTATTACTTAATAGAATTGAGCTGTTCTTCATAATTCATATCAGTGTCCTCTGTTTTTGACGGTGCAAGCCATCCAGAAGTCATTTAATCTTTGGCCATTTAGTGTTCCACTAAATGGGGAAATTATTCATCTGTGGCGGTGCTTTATTTCAACTAGGTTCATTATTTCATTTAATTGGAGAAGTAATGAACAATGCACAAATGTTTGCCAGAAGAGCCTACATGACATTATTAAGGCAATGTTTTTCACTTGAATAATAAGCATTTGCTGGGTAATGACATTTGGGAAACAAACGGGAAACAAAGCCACTAATTCCCCCAATGTTCGATGTTAGCATGCCAGTCAGTCAGTTAGGAAGAAAGAAGCTTTTTAGTCACACACCATTGTCATTTCTACCTGGGAATTAAATAAATCTCTTCTCCATTTTAAATATGTAACACAGCAAATGAACAAATTTCTAATAATAAGCTGAATGTGAGTTTGCTCTAAGAGGAAAAAGATAGGACAAAAGCTGACAGCGTGTCTCTGACTGTGTTTTGCAAACCAGCTTAGCTCGGCTTTCTTCTCATCTTTGCATGCACTGAAAACAAACATCATCCGGCATAATGGGATGGAGGCAGATGATGAAACTTTTACTGTCATCGCACTCGTTATCCAGTAAAGACACTTAAAAGTGAGAGAGCAAGAGCAAGATGGAGGCAGAGCCAAAGAAACCCTCAGACAGCAGGGAAAAGACACACGAGGGAGGGGCATGATGAATTTGGAAGAGGAATAAAAAGAGTGCTTATTCAGTTGAGGAAGATTTATGACCTAATGCGGATGTGGTTGTGAACTCCTCGGTGCTTTGCCTCTTTAAAATCTTTCCATGGTGCTCACTAGCTCCCAAATCAACATCCTGTCTCTGTGCAAATGTGCTTAAATGGTTCCAGCACAATGAAATTTATGGCCCAGGCTACCCACCCTGATATTTGGGTCCAAAATGGTTCTCTAAGCATTGATTAATGAATTAATTCAGTTTCCATGCTTTAAAGTGCAGATGAGTATACTTTGCACTCAACTGATATTAAAACAATTATGGAGAGCGAATTAATGATGTTTATTCCCCAGATGCAGGTGAATGGAGAATACATTGGAATGCAATTTCACATTTTGAAATGGTCATTATAGATTTGGTCAATTTTAATTTACAGAGTATATTGGCACTCTCAAGTTACAAATCACAACAAGTAGAAAACCCCAAACCATTTTAGGTACGATGACAGCTTGAAACTTGAAGGACAAAAAAGTTGTGCTAAAAAATAGAAAAATAATACCAAATCTCAACAACACCTCAGAGTGATCAATCACAGCTTATATTGTGAACTGACAAAAATCCAGAAATACTGGGAGAGTGAACATTAAAATGAATGTGACCACCTGGGAATAGGTTTATATCTGACTATGATAGGGCAGATTTAAAGAATTAAAGCAGATATGTGACAAGAATGTTGTGATATATGTCCATCCACTGGCTATGCCCTCTTGATCTTGGGGTGCCTATCTCCAATGAGGTGGAGTACACCCTGGACCAGTTATCACTCCATTGCAGGGTGTTAAAATTCATCATAGTCTAAAAAGTTGTGCATAATGCAAACAATTTTTTGTTGTTGCAATACATTGACGGTATTATCAGAAATTAAATCTTTGGATGAAAAGTATGTTGTTCTGTTAGGTCATGATCAGATTGCTCACTTTACTGAGGCATCATCTTGTTTCTTGTGTATGTGGATTTGTGGGATGGTGAGTGGGAGTGTATATATGCATGTGTCTTTGGTTTCACACCAGTTTTTTTCAAACAACTAAGCACCTGTTTGACTTCAGATTTAAAAAGGAGTAGTGAGAAATTGTTCCAGAGAATACATTTCTCTCAGATCCCATGCCAGGTATAACTTTTTACTACCTGGCAGATTTCACAGGCATTGACCTCATGTTCCACTGGAATTAAAAACAACAATTCCAACAGAAATTGTGCCAAGTTTAGCTCTTTATTTGTTCACCAGTGGAATTTTAAGGGGAAAAGAAGATAACATAAATGAAAACAAAACACTGTACCACTTTGATATGAGTCGCAAGAAGGAAAGCATGAAACTCATCACTATACCACTCAGAGTTATTCTCTCCATCACAGATCCATTCATCCATCTATCCACAAACTTAAATTTATTAAAGGCGGATGAGGAAATTCTGTTTATTTAATGTTTGTAACAATTGGTTTCTGCCAGTAGAATGCAATGAGAACTTTTAACTGTATAAGACATGCAGAGTTAAAGTCTACAATCTTATTTACTCTCCAGATCTCAAATAAAAAGTACTTTGTCCATGAGTATGAACAACATAATTTAAATTACAGCCTGACACAGTGACATCCAAATAACTGAAGTAAAATGTATAATTACCAAGAAAAAAATAATATGTGCACCATATTACACAGTCTGTCTTCAATTTAATTTCTAAATCTAGAATCCCGTAAGATTCCCTTTTTCCAAATTCTATTATATTTTTCCCAAAATTTTCATAAATTCCTGTAATAGGCAACAGCCCCCTTCATGTTCAGATAAAGGAAAGAAGGATGGATGGATGGATGTTTAGTTATTTTGTCAATGCTAAGCAGCCTTTTTTAAAGCAACTGATATATTTGTTGCTTTGGAGTCTCTGGAGAGTGCTCTTTGCTTAAACACAGTGTGTTTGCTTGTGTTGGGGGTGTGTACATGAATGAGTTTGTCACTTAAGTGGCAAGAAGCCTGCAACACATAGCACCCAAGAGCAGCAAAGGACAGGTGGACTCTAATCCAGAAGGCCACACCAGCCTGAGGCAGATTGCCATGGTGCACTGCTCCAAGGCAGCCATAGAGGAAGGTTGTCAGTAAAGCGATGGCCTAGAGCTACCAACCCCCGACAGCAACATCGCATAGGACCAAGACTAAGAGTCCCTGCCTCTTCCTCTCAGCCCACTCAGCAGGAGGGGCTTAGAATGACCAAGTTCAGAAGTTCCCACCTTCTCATTTATGAGCTAGCCCTTAAGTAGTCAAGAGGGAGGGGTGCCCACCAGAGTCCAGTGTTGCCCTATTGCCCACAGCCATCCCAACATCCCTGGGAGCCATAGGCCACCCAACTCAACCCCACTACCTAAGGAAGTGAGGAAACACCCACACAAATAGCACCATACCAAGAGCTCTCTGTTGCCACCTGGGTTATTGCCAGATACCTTCATTCCCACACCTTAATCTCCTGCTGAACCAGTGGGAGGCACATATTAACCCACCATACCCAGCTGCATAGACAATGCCTGAGATTGTGTATATAGTCATCAGGTAAATCCCCCATGCAGTTTGGACATCCATTAGTAAGTGATAAACCCTCTGTTGTCCTTTGTAGTGACAGATTCAAAGCAACAATTAAAGGATATACAGATTTTATATTGTTTAAGATAAAGCTTGGAATTTGAAGACCTATTCATTTTGACGTATTCCCGCCAGACTGTCAGAATTGTACTAATATAGATGCTTTTAAAACAGCTATGCTGCCTATTTACATAGATGGTAAATGGAGATACAGATTTCCTTACATGGCATTTGGTCAATTATTATTCATAGACTGTGTGGTGTTTTAATTCTTTTTGTTGATGTTGTTCCAAATTCATTTTAAAAAGTACTTTAAACTATGCATCAGGTAATATTAATAAAATAGTCTGTCTTCTCAAGTCCCAGACAGTCATGGAAGATGACTGTTCACATTGAGACAGGTTTCTTTCCAATAAAGGGAAGTTTTTCTTTCTGCTGCATTAAGTTTTGTTTGATAGAAAACTTTTTGAACAAATTTGAATAATAAACTGAAATTGATTGCATTGTTTTATCACTAGGATCAATTGAATACTGTATACTTAAAGCTGTATAACTGGACTGACTTTTTTGTGAACTGCCTCAAGATGACATGTTATGAATTGGCAATATATGAATAAACTGAATAGATTTTTAAAAAAAGTTTAGGTATCCTTAAAAAATTGACATGATATAATCTAAGATTTTTATATAAATCTATGGTGGTTTAACCTTCCTCATAGAGCAGATATAGTTTATTTTAAGGAGGATGATCATTGTAATTGTGGATATTCTTCCCATGAGTGAAAAAGAGAAAGTACTTATGAATAAAAATAATGTGATATAATTTAATTATATCAGTCATCCAGCCAGGTAAAAATGCTGCTTTGGTTTTACTATGCTGCTATGGTTTTTGAACAAAAACCTAAAACACTTGTGGCTTTATCTTTTATTTCTAAATGATGATCTGACTCAGCATATACAGCTACACAAAATTATTAAATGTGCATGTTGCCATGCTCAGGCTTCTTGAGAAGCGTTTACAGAAAAAGCAGGCTAACAATAGGTTGTTTTCTTCCTGTTATGTCAGGCTCGGACTAATAACTCAACCCAGAACATGCTCCTTTTACAGTTCCAGTTAATTGTGTGCAGAGAAAATTTATCAACAGATCTGTTTTTCTCCTTCATAAATGGAGCACTTTGCTTTGCAAGTCCTAGCCATCAATGAACAGTGTTATGCAGCAGTGATGTTTCTATCAGACATTGGAGCTCTGGATTGCCCTTGGCCTTTTGATCTTTGGTGATTTGTTACATCAAATGCATAAATGCCCTGTGACAGACTGGTGACCTGTCCGGGGTGTGCCCTGCCTCTCGCTCGGAACGTTGGCTGGAGACAGGCACCAGCACCCCTTCCGACCCCTCTAAGGGACAAGGGTGTACAGAAAAAGGTTGGATGGATGGAAATGCATAAATGACCAAATTCTATGGCATTCTACAATTTTATGTTAAAAATTTGGAATTTTATTTTAAAAATTAGAAAAAATGTTAACATATAAAAAAATTTAAGTTTAGATTTAGATGTGAATTGGATTGACTTACTGATCTACAGAATGTCTGCTTATCCTTTCAGGATCATGAGGGCCAGCGGTTTTTTGCATCAGAGAAAGGCAGCATAAAGAGTGTGTCTACATTCTTTCAATGCTAAGTTTTAGTGTTTGGTAATGAGTGTGAATGTAACTGAGTTGTATATCTATTAGTAGTCAGATGTTGTATTTGCTTGTAAACCTGCTCCAGAATTTGTGGCAAGTAGCCAGGTTTTTCATTTTACAGATTGTGTTTAGAGTATCCCTTAATGTTTTGTTCATTTATTGGTTGTTCTTGGGTTGTTACTGTAATTTTTATTTTTTTTCTCACTCTAGAATCTTATCTTGTTAAATCAAAATGTAGCTATTGTTTAGCAAAACAATTAATTGATGACGTAGTAATCAACAGTGGGAAAATCACTATTCCATTGTGATAGGATAATAGAATAGTGATTTTATCCAGTATAATACCATGTTACTGGATAAAAAATAAAAACTTTGTGGAGTTCTCTAAATATAATTTATTAAAGAAATGTGAAGCTCTATTTATATATGTTTTTCATTAAGTTAATTTATGTATTTCTCCAAAGCTGAGCTCACAGGCATTTTGGAACCAAACATGTTTATTGCAAAATCAGTAATCAATGTCATCTAAGCAGGTTTCTTTACATACTAATTATGTCTTTCAGCTGGTGTGGAAAAGTGTGTCTGTTGATATGTAGCCCAAACTGGCCCATTAGCTTTTACCCACACATGTTAGCTGCTATTTTACAACCCTACTGGTTCACATTACCTTAGAGATTTCAGTGCTCTTTTAGTTGTATATCTCATATATTTTGGTGGCTAACTCTGAAATTACGAACATTTTTCAAGTGTAATAACTGCCAGACTTTAGTGGTGCTCTCCTCTCCCTCTCCCTTGAACAACTTAACACAGAGCATTTCTGGCTCTAGAATACACAGATAGACTGACACAACATTTAAACCTGGAAGCAACATAACACGCAAAAAGCATTCAGAACCTAAAGAATTATAGTTTACTATTCTTAGATCCATTATTTTCATTTTTATACTATTTCATTTTCATTCATATATAGCAATAATAATCAAAACAATTACTATTATTATTGCATACTATCATTATTTTTTTCTATTATCTCTGGTCTAATTTATCTTATTGGTGTCATTTTCCTCCCATCCTCATCTGCTGTCAAAGTTGGTGGGATGTGGGACAAGGCACCATACTGTTTGCTTCACTAACGAGAACAGAGAACTTAAAAGGAAAATGAATTAAAATGCAGGTATTCCTCAAGATTTTGCTAACTTAGTTAGAAAACAATGGGGATGGTATCATTATTTTAGCACTCTAAAAGAAGGGAAAATCCTTTGAAGAAAATATTTGTCCAGTAGACTTTTTGTCAAGCAGCACTGCTAACTACCACACCATCCTGATGTGAATGGCAAAACAAGTTTACAAATTGCTTCTTTATGTCCTGCACATAGAGTAAACTCTACAGTAGACGCTGTTGTTAAGGACTAAATAAACATAGTGAACATTTCTGTTTTTGTATTTGGAGAAAATTAGAGCAATTTAAAAAACAAATCTGCTGAAACAAGTTGGGAAAAGCAATGGCAATTTCAAACTAAAAGCTCAAGAACTGAGACATCAACATTTTTAGTTATGATTAAATAGGTCTACTAGGGGAATTTGTTGCCAGAAAATATACAAAACAATGAAGATCCCGATTAGGGATTTGGACATAATTAAATCTGTGTGCCAACCTCGACAAGGATTTTATCAGGAAGAAAGAAGGTGCCATTTTGTGGATGCATGTGGCGTACAACCTATGAGGCATATGTTGTATACAGCTGGTAGTACTCTAGGGGATTTGTCTCTGCCTTATGCACAACAGGCTGTCTACCCAATACAAATGAGGCAGCTGCAGAGAGCAGCAAATTCACCGCTGTGCATAATATCATAGTAGAATAGCAACTCCAAGAACATGAATGTCCTATGTTATCCTTTTTGTTATCAAAATCCACAGGTTTAAAACTGTTTCAGTGATTCTAGAGAGGGCTCAGTGATAGAGGATGAACACTTATGAATATGCATCAAACAATGGTTGTCACAATTGAAATGTCTCATTAATTAGGACCTATTCTTAGGATGGATATGCCAGAGGGAATCTAAAGATTAGTGAGTGTTTCATCTGTCATTCTGAATATTTGCTGGAAAAACAGATAATTTGAATAAATACTTTTTGTTTGATGAGATATTCATGCCTTTTGAACAACCACCACATCCTTCACTCACCCTGACAGTTTCCCTACATAAACATATATCATAATGTCTGGGCAGATTACAAAATAAGCTAAGATAAACATTTTGTGATAGGATTAGTCTGCCAATGAATGCCATTCAAACCTCTAAGTGTGTGCTGAATCAGATGAGTTGGAATTGGGAATCTAGTAAAAGAGAAATTTAATTTGAAAATGACTGTTTAATTTGTAAATGCTTAGCAGAGGATGAACGCAGCACCAATACATGACATATAAACTGTGCGTTAATATTAACAGAAACCTGCTCTCACAAACACAGGTGATGATTAATTACTTACTCTGACCTGAAACTATAAGGTCATTGCATTTGGCACAACATAAGAAGTTTGTGTAGAAAGGCACAGGAATAGCGGACTCAACTAACACAGACCCAGCACAGTGGTGTAAAAGCAATTCTTGAAGATAGACCAAAGTCAGAACACAAAAATCTGATTGAAGCTGAGATAACCAAAACAGAGGCAGAGGCAAGTTCAAAAAGCAGGGTGAAAAAGTTTAAAATTGATCAATTATGTGATAGGAGAACATGTAACTCCACCTGTGGAGTCCAAAAGTCCTACTGTACTTGAAAACGCATGGCCCTTAATAAAGCTCTTAGACCACCTGCTAAACAAAAACAAAACATGAAACATATAATCAGAAGCAGGCCCTCCATCTTGAGCCTTTAAGCTTATTTGAGACATTCTACCCTTTGTTTTTTTTTTTTGTTGTTTTTTTCTGTTTGGGTTTTTTTTACTGCAAGTACATATTTGTCATCCTGCACTGATATGTCTTTGTCCATTGGTGTCTGAGTGAATGATGATTAGCACAACCCACTTTATATTTTTTGGATTATGTTATGACATTTTGCTATCACCTATAATCTTCTGCAAAACCTTAAATTTCATATGACATAGCTGATCTTCCCCTGTTTGTTTCTCACAAGCACAAAATTGTTTTATATAAAGATACATAGTTTTTATTCTGATAGTGTGATTTGCTCACTGACAGCTACATCTCTGCAGAGTTAATAAAGTCATCTATAAACATAGGACAGAGATACTGTGATTACTTTAGATGTGGTAAAGAATTGCAACTGCACAAAAATAAGGGATGGATTTAAACTTTTCTGGATTCAATTTGACATTTAATGTGTATTTCTTTAATGTATAATGAGATTGGAACAACATTTAATATGATCGACAAGCATACAGAAACTGAATATTATTGAAATTTTGTATCACAGCCAAGTAAATATGTCACTTTGTGAAATAAGTGAAAAAATATTTTTGGGAAAGTTAAGCAGGAGGTAGCCATTAGAATTAGAGATTAGGTCTTTGGTAATGGTAACCTCAAGATGTCTCCTGCATAGATAAGCTAGTCACATACATTGTGCAGGTCAGGTATGGTTTTACCCATTCTTCAATAAAAACTGTCTTGAGATCTTGAAGGGTCGCTATCCTGAACATGTTGTAGGCTGCTTTTCCTTTACACAAGTGGTTCCTAACCTTTTTTGAGGTACCAAACCCATCAGTTTCATATGCGCATTCACCGAACCCTTCTTTAGTGATAAAAATGTATTTATTTTTTTTTCAAAATTCAAGACATAGGTAGGCTATATGTTTTTTTGCTGGTGCACAAAATGAGCCGTACATGAACGTCATCTTGCTCAAAGAACAAAACCATGAACTCACAGCAAGTTACAGTATGACTTTATTCTGGCCCCCCAAAAATATTTCAGCCCCATAAAAGAGTTTCAGCCCCCAAAATATTTATTTTTTTACTATTTTACTAATTAAAAATAAATTTGGATTTTTTCAAAGAATTAACATTTTTTTAATAACTTCATTTTTTTTATTTTAAATTTAATTTGTTTTTTGTCGTTTTGAATCCACAAAATACTTTTTTGGGGCCAGAATAAAGTATTGCACAAATGACATACCTGCAAATCAGTGTGACTTCTGCTGTTGTTTTTGGGAGACCAGTTCAGAGAGGCGTTGCTTCACCCTGGCAAGTGCATCTTCAGAGCAAAGTCTGTTCATTTTCGTCTTTTTTTGCTCGACATATTTAGTATGGATTAAAATATTAAGAAAGAAACCATGCGACGTACAACTATGACAGACGCTGATACTGCGCACACTAAATTCCCCGCAGCACTGATTGGCCGAGCAATGTAACATGATCCTCTGCAGCAAGTGATGGCCAAGCGGGGCGTGTCATCACGACTTTACACAAGTGTGTCTTTACCTCCGCGGCAGAGGCTCCGCCGAACCCCTGAGACCGACTCATCGAACCCCTGGGGTTCGATCGAACCCAGGTTAAGAACCACTGCTTTACACCATCTTTCAGCCCTGTGCTTCGTTGTTTGCTACTTTCATCTAAAAAGGTTCACCTTGCTGTTGCACATTTTCTCGGTAGGTCAAACATTTTCATGGATTACTGAACATTTTCACACAACATTCATTTTTACACATGCCGAGTTGTTTGTAAAATACTCTGCCACACATTTTTTTATGCGTACACAATGTTTATACATGAGGTCCCAGGGTTTTTTGGTCATACCTAAATCACTTATATACATTGTAAAATAGCCTTTACTTATGTTCATCTAAACCAACATTAGAATCAAAATTTTCCACAGTCAAGGTACAACCAATTCAATGGGCTACTGTAAAAATATTTCAGAGAACAGAGAAACAAAATTAACTGAAACAAAAATGAGCAGATCCAAATTGAACAAATCTAGATGTAATAAAACAATTAACAAAGGGACAACAAAGTGAAGCTGAATGTAAAAAAAAAGATAATATTTGGAAAAGTCAGAGTATGGAAAACATTGCTTGCCTCAGGGCTACTTTTAACGTAGGGCCAGTCAATGCTTAATACTGAAGCCTGTCATGAGTCCTCACTGTTGGTCTGTGTGTTTTACTGAGGGACCTTTGTTGCATGTGGCATGAGGTAGCCTCAGTGCAACAGTCTTGAAGACAGCTGAAAGCTCTATCCCATGCCAGTTTAAAGGCCTGCCAGTCCTAATAGGACTGAATAAGTAGGCCTTTACCTTAACTTGGCAAAAGATCTCTTGTGGCCAGTGACAGCTATGGCAGCTTGTTGTGGCAGCTGGCTGATGAGAGCTCTGCAACTTCCTGCTAACACTGCCACTGCCACCACCAGCCGTCCATCCCAGTCTCTTCAATCTCTTCAATCAATTTCCTGTTTGGAGAAGTTCACTCTTTTGTCTTCTGGCTGAAAATTTGATGAAATAAAAAAAAAGTGAAAAATCTTTTCATGTGTGAAGAAAGAAATGTAAAAACAGACTTAAAGGATTTGCCAGGTGGACAGGAAGGAGTTGAAAAAAATCAAAAGATAACTTGGAAATTTATATTTAATTTTTTCATGAGAGGAAAACCTTAACTATACTCCTGGAATCCAATTATTTTGGCTGACATTCCATGTAAAATTGATCAACACAAACTTGTCACCTCTGGCTGAAAGCAAAGCAGTGATGGGACAGCGGATAAGTCCATGTACAACATGTACAAAGTTATAGTACAGGTTAATTATAGTTAGCTTTTTTCTACAGTTTCATCTTATTTATAGGCTTGGGAAATTGTGTTTTAACAGGATTTTATTCAGGTCATACGTTATGCTTATATGTTTGTCATTTCAAGACAAACTTATAAGCATATCATTGGCAAAGTTACCCCCCTTGTTGACTGAAGGATGTGGGTCAATTTCAGGATACAAACTTTCTCAGGACGTCTGAAAAAACAGTGACCAAATTTAAAACTGTAGCTTTCTGGAACTGCAGAAAGCTACAGTTCCACAGCTTCAATCCTGTGCAGCCCAAGCAAACAGTTGTGAAATAACCAGAGTGAAACATAAGACAAGTGAGAATGAATAGGTTACGGCCATCTGCTGGTGATGAGCAGGTGCCCCATTCCCCTCCGCAGCCTCTCGTCTGGGACCAGTGGAGACAGAAATCAGTCAGATGAAACTGATGTGGACATCAGGTGGAGGATCCACTTACAGCTCGTCTCGCCTGAACTCGCTTTGACTGCTGGTGCACTCTGATACGCTGCCATGCCTCTGCAAGACAGTTCTATTTCTCCCGCCTCCTAAAGGTGTTCAGCAGTGACTAAACACTCCCCAACGACCTTATCAATTGTTTCATTATTTTAGTTTTGGAGGGGGTAATGGGAGAAAGCGTCAGAAACACACTCTTAGCTTTGAAATTTAGAGAAGCCCATCTGTTCCTGTTGAGATTTGGCTCTCGGTCATTATGCTAAGCCTTCAGTTGCCTCTCTGAATCAAAACAAAGTAAAATCAGGATCCCCTTGATCATCCTGCTAAGGTTACCTTGACATCAAGGTCAATGTTCTATCCCTGTTCTTTTCTAGGTTTATTATTCAAAGCTTATAAGTACTGCAATAAACTGAGTGAATTATCATGGTGCCCACTGGGATGGCAGAAATCCTCCAGAAATGTAGATTTTATTAATGTTAGTCAGCAGTCACAAAACCATTTTTTTACAATAACATATGGAACCACAAACTTTATCTAGATGCTATTTAGCATGTTTTGCAAGTATGCTAAATGTCTATGCTAACTTGTTAAATGCTTTCAGTTTACAGTTAAACCTAGATAAGTAAATTTTACATATTATTTATATCTTTCTTAAAATCAATTGAAACATGTGTATTGCTTTTACAGCAATCAATTTCCACAAATTGCAAACCAGCTTTTCCATGTTTAAGGTGGTCTTTTTCACCAATCATCCAATCTATGTGATCTCCTCAACCTGCACAGACCTTTGAGAAGACATCAGTCAACTAAATCAACCAGATATTAAACCATCACTCATCTACGGAATGAATATCCAGGACTGTCTTATAATTTTATAAGGAATAGCAACTGAATTTTCAATACGAGTCCAAAATGTGTGAAATCCTTGAGGCCATTTGCTTTGTTGTGATGTCTGTCCCCTGTCAGTCTATATTTCTAACTTCCCATTTTTGCTTTTGAGCCTACAGATAAAACATAATAGCATTATTGTGTTTTACCTTGTACACAGAAAAATAAGGATTCTCACAACAGAAAAAACTAAAATATTAAATCATTAAATAAGACTGTATTGTACTATGGATTTACTGACTTTTGTCTTATTAATTTAATCTTTTTTCATGACAATGTTATTTTAACAATTAAGATAATATTTTGGGAGTCTGCATGTGCTTCAAAGGAAAAAAAGATAAACGTAAACTTTAAAATACACATTTCATTTGTGCTTCTAATGGTCACCTTTACAGTGAATAATTTGAATGTCTTAAAAAAATTAATGACTAAACACCGCTTTCATTGCAGCGTAATTAAGATCATAGCACACTCCTACTACAATAGATCACATCAAAAGCTTTTAGCTTAAAATAAATGGTAATGGTGACCACTAGAGTGCAACTTAAACAATAAAAAAAAATCTGACAAAATTTGACCAGTGTGTTTAAAAAACTGCCAATATCACGTAACAGTTGAAGATCTGTGATTGACATGCCTAGATAAAATTGACATTGCCCCATTTTTGTGATAGACAGTTCTGGTTGCTGCAAAAAAGTAAAAGGTTAGGGAGGTCGACTGCTAATAAAAAGTATTTTTGAAATATTAACGACAAATAGCTTGGCAAGATCTTTTTTGTTCATTATTAACGATGACATTGGTCGAGTGAAACTAACTGAAGGACACAGTTGGCAAAAGCGAGCTTAGAGATTTTAAAGTAGGGAAAAATAAATAAATTTCATACATTTACCATTGAAGTTGCCAATCATTTTATGTGTTTGTTACTATTTTACAATTATATTAAATAAACACTGCTTAACGTATTTTGTTACAGAAATCAAAAACAGCATTGTCATCTTGGCCTGGCCACAAGAGGAGATACAACTGACTAACATAAGTAGATGTTCCTCATGTGGGTCATCTTCTAAATAAATGACCCACACTAATTAGTGTTTTTGTATTTTGTGTTAGTATGTCTTATTTATTTGATTGGCTTAGCAAATAAATTTGCTGAGATAAGGAATTTGCAGTTCAGATATTTGTTTTTACATGCAATAGTTACACTAACTTGGTTTCAGATGTTTTTCTTGTGGCCTCCTCACTGTTGCCTCAACAATGTTTCATATGGTATTGATGTTGGTCTTAAATGTCTCTGCTTAAACATTCGCCTTGCTGATAAATTACATAATCTCCAGACCTACTTAGTTTTTCCAATTAACATCCAGATGCTGTTGTTGTGCCTAACTCAGGTGGGTCAGTGAGTTAGTCATCTTAAGAGCTTCTTTGAGTTTACAGGAAGACTTTGCTAACTATGCAGGATTTGACAAGAGCTTTGTTGTCATACAGAAAGTCATTTAGTGATGGGCAGTTCAGCTGCTTTCAAAGAGCCAGCTCTTTTGGCTCCCAAATGGCTCTTGATTTATTATAATTCATAGTCTCACACTTAGTGTGTTAGTTTGGCGTGTCAAATTTGAATATTTTGTATGTTAATAAATGTTTTTTTGCATTTAGTGTTTTTATGCGAAGTCTTATACTTACATAATTTAATGTGTTTGGTTTGTTACAATAACAACCATTCTTACTTATGTCTGTCATATTTGTTTTGATGCACTCTTCTTCTCACCTCTATCTACTGACCAAGGGAATGGACAGATTCTCACTTCTCTTTTTTGTCGTAATGGTAAAATCCCATATCTTCTCCTCGGATTGGCCACAAGGCCACCATTCTATGAATCAAAGCTCTGCCATGCAGGATGGAGCTACTGAGAGTGAGAGCTCTTAGTTTTCTCAGTAAAAGGAGAAGAAAATGGTTCTGATTATATTTTATGCACGATTCACGGCAACTGCAAAATTTTTTGTAGTTTCTGATTACGGTAAGTTTATGAGCAGCAGGTTCAATTATACTTATTTATGATATACTTTAGTTTGCTTAAATATAAACAATAATGAGAGCTAACGTTGAACAACTCGTCATACCTGAGGGTCTTGGATCTAATGTTTCTCTCAATGTGCCTTTCCAATATAGGAAACTAACACAGAGAAAATCAGGTTTTGGATTTTATGCCAACAGATATACGTGTGTTGTTACATGTGGATGTAAATATAAAATACTGATGTGATTTTTATTCAAATATAAGAATTCAAATGCCAAATGTAAATAAGGCCATTATTTGACACTCAAAGATAGATGATGAACTCTAGTCTGGAAAATAAAAAGTCATTTATTATACCCAACCATCATCCTTCATTAAAAGTCAAGAGAGAACAGATATGCTTTTATTATCAAGGATTACCATAACTTCACAGTGCTAAACACCACATAGACTGTACTTATATAAACATTTTCCAGTCTTTGTGAACTCTGAAATGTTTTTTGCACTCCACCAATTGTATGTCAATTAAAGGAAAGTCTGGACTACATTGTTAATCACCTCAGGTAAAACTTTATCACCATGTATTCTTTACCCACAACCAACTTCTTAAAAAAAAGGATACAATTTGAAAAGACTCCTTACCAGCTCTGCTATTATATTTATAAAACAGACATGACAGAATATCTAGGTAATACATAAATCTCTAACCTAACTAATAATTCACACTTCTGACATGAATATTGTGCCATTTTTGCTTTAAACCAAATCAATTATCAAACTAACAAGAAGAAAAAAAATAGATTAAATTAGCACCATAACAATCAGACCTGCAATTGTTTTCTGACTAGAGGAAACAAAACCAATTAAAGCCTTTTGAAAAGCACAATATTTTACATTCAAACTTTCATTTTAAAGTAAAAACATGTAATTCAAAAATATAACACATCATTCAGGTACCATGACCATTTTTATGAGTTTGCCCATCTGCCAGTTAACTGAGCCTAGAGGCAAAATACAGTAGGTGTATATTCTTGTCCAGAAGCAAATCCAGGAGACAGATGTTACCTTCTCTGTATTTGGGAATGGAGCCAGGCAATTCATGAAATATGAGGGGGAATAAAAAAAGGTAGAAAAATAAGTTTTTTGTAAATTCAAGAAAAACACTTCTATGTCAGCCATTTTAAATGGACTTTATTCAGCAATAGACTTTCAATATAAAATAAATAGTAGTCCTTTTAGATTATATTTATAATATTTTTATACTTATATTGGGCTTATAAATCTCCTTAACATGTAAATACCAGAAGCAGAAAAATATGACAAAATACCAAACAGAGATGTGAAACAACAGAGTGAGGAAAACAATGTATAAACAATGTATAATAATTACAAATATTTAGAGATTTAATATTAGGTTTAACAAATTGATCAAATGGTATACAGGACTACAATGGATAAGCACAACCTATGAAGTTGTTCCCTTCTGTTGACACTACATGTTTGCTCAGTTTTATGTGTAAATTATCAGATTTATCCCTATCATTTTGTGGGTATGAATTGGATGTGTTTGTCTTGTACTGTGTGAAGACCATTGAACTAGTACCAGATATACAAAGATTTGCTCTGTACAAAAACAGGACATGAAAATAAGAAAGTAAAATCCTTCTTTCTTCCCTCCCTTCCTTCTTCCTTTTTTGTTCCTTTCTCTTTCTTTCTTCCTTGAGTACAAAGCTAGCCAAACAATACACTTTTGTATCTTTTTTGATTGAAGAAGGCATGCTCTGCTTCTTCTAAACCTTAATGTTATTTACACTCCTATTCATTCTGGTGGGCTGCCACAATGCAGTTGACTTTCATTTATCAAAAGGACCGTCAGCATAGGTTGCATAGTCAAACATTGAGACCTTTTTCTGACCCAAACATCACAGCACCACCTTAAAGTGTGAGGATTTATTCAAACTAAGATTTACTGACAATGTGTCTGAGAGGATTTGATTTTAGTACATTTTAACTATGAGGTGTTTTTTCTGAGCTGCTGTAAATTAATAAAAAATGTAGATACATTAGTTTTTTTCCTTCTAATGAAAAGGATAAAACATTAGCGAGAAGTGATGAGGTCTTTAGAAAAAAGCTATTTGTCATCCCCTTTGACCTCCATCCCAAATCAATGATTTCAATTTGTGCATCGACAAAACCGAATAGGCCTAATGCAATGACTCTACTAAATGCTTTAGGGGTCACATTAAAAATGCAAAGGTGTGCTAGCTATCTGAAGTGCACTGACTGGATGATGTCCAAATAATAATATTGTAGCCCCACAGCAATTATAGGGATCACTGAAAGGGTGGCGACTGCAAGAAAATGAACTCAGGATCAATCCTAGCACTTATCAGGATGTAAGTGAGTCAGGAGAGGCTCAAGGAGACTTCGGGGATCTGCTCAACTTTCGACACAGTGTAACTCTTTGCAGAGGTTGACTGCCAATCAGATTCAATAATCTAACCCCAGTTAGATATGTGTCTTCAGTTTCAAAATGCAATATAATTCACTACCACAAAATAAAGATCCAATAGTTCATGTGCATCATGTGGATTTTCCTTTACTGTATGCCACTAAAAAAGATAAGTATTCAGCTTTTAAAGATAAAATCTACCCTCAGTCAAAGGATGATGTGCATCTTAGATATAATCGTACTTAATCTCTATGCAGCTCATATTGCCTTGCACTAGCAACTGCCTTGGATTGTAAATGACAGCAGTCCTACTTTAGTCAGTTGCTTCAGTCAATAAATGTTTGGGCTTTACTACAAAAAGATGATTGCACTAAATGACTTGGAAATGATAATCATGATTTTCAGTCTACTGCGATAAATTTAGTTGGTCATTTTAATCATAGTACTCCCTACAAAAGACTTGAGGGCATGGAGAGCTGTTAAAAACTATTTTAATATGCTTCTCCATCTAAATCAATGTGGTACATTGTGATGAATATTACTATTTGGGTGTTGGATTTTCACAAGCCTGATTGAGAGTTCAGGGTGTCTGAAGTATGTGCTAGGTCTTCTAATGGTGGGTGATAATTTCACAGATCAATGAACATCATCTATAGCAGTAAAAGGAAAAAAAAAGGAATTGCTGAATTTGTAATGGGGCCAAACTCAATACTCCACTCCCATTGTTCAGCAAGGACAAATCCTTTTAACCCTTTAACTATCGCCCTCAAAGTGCTTGCATGTAAGTCAATGTGTCCATAAGGACACAGGTGTCATCATGACAACTCAGGGTTTCAATCCCACTATTGTACCCAGTTTGTCAACTTTAAACTGCAGCATTTCTTCTATAGCATGCTGTATCCCACTTATCTATTTCACCTCATCCCTTTTAAACTTTATGAGCTCAAAGTTCACAAGTCAAACATGTACCAGCCAAAAGGAATCAGAACCAGCTCAGCTCCATCAGATGGATTATGGGAAGTTACTGTACATTGCAGTTTTCCTTGTAACCTCCCTTTGGAGTGTGCACGAAAACAGGATAACAGCTGGCTGATTCCCTGTTCATAACCCTTACATCCACTCCTAGATATTTTTGTTTCTCAGCGTTAACTGTACCTGAGCCAAGCTCCTGATATCACTCCTATGTGAGGCTAAATTTATTACTGAGAAAAAGAATTACCCTATAAGTAGCTGATAGGCAATCAGACATAAATGTGCAGGTACTAGGGTAATGTCCCACAATGGTGGGCTCCTGTCTGATGGCCTAGAGCTCCCATGAATTTGTCAGGTCGACTATGTGCCACGGGGATTATTCTGAGCTCTTGTTGGCGTCCTTCCCTCTCAACTTTTAAGAGGCTAGCTCACCAGGTGAGCTGGTAATGTGCCCTCCCTGCCTTGATCCTTCTGAGTTCTGGCTGCCTTGGTGAGTTATTGGTTGGCATTGGGTGTTCTTGCTGCTGGAGTTATCAGTCTGGTCAAGGATGGGAAGAGAAGGTTTTCTCACTCAGTTCTTCTTTGGCCTGGGGGATGCTGCCCCTGTGAGTCATAACAACCAACCTACCTCTTTGTAGGGTGTATGGCTGCACTGGGATGATGCCTTCTGGCTGTCTGCCTGGGGCTGCTGCGGCCTTCTAGCTGAATCCACCTGTCCTTTGGTGCTCTTGGGAGTTGTGTGTTGCAGGTTTTCTGCCTTTTTTGCCACTCTAACAAGTGTGCACCTCTATATATACAAACCTACTCACACAGACACACAAACAACTGGCAAACGTCAATTTTTATGGATAACAAATGGATTTTGTGATAGTATGTATGATGCTATTTTTGAAATTAATCTATACCTAATAAGGATGATAAACATCTCAAGGCAGCACTAACTATGTTAACTGAGGAGTTACATTTGTGTGTTTGAAATCTTAGCACTTCAAAAAAAAAAATTTAAAATGTTTGCCCTTTAAAAATATTCCAAAAGCTAGATGCTCCTACTCTGCACCATAGAAAGGGCTAGGATTGTAAACACAGAATATAGATGGAGGGCTGCGAATGATTTTCAAGGGTTGAAATGGGATTCTGTCTTTGAGTGCTCTCTTTGCTGTAAATGTAAAGTCATTAAGTGTAGTAGTTAAAAAGCTTCCACAATGAGATGGAAAACTCTTTGAGAGGCTCCTACTTCATTATTTCTATTCATCTAAATAAGTGCAATGTTTCATTGCCTCAGGTTCTACATGTTGTGCAAAGATTGAGAGTGATGTTGGCATAATTATTATATTTATGTAACAGTATGTTGCTGGACAAATCCATTTGAACAGTGACCCTCTAAAAGAATTAAAAATCTCCATGATACCAATATCCTTACCTGCACAGTGTCTATAACTGCTTGTTGCAATTCTTAGTTAAAGTCACAGATGTTCTTTTAGTATCTTCATGCTTTTTATTTTGGTTTATTAAATCTATGACTACTTTTGCTTTAAGTAATCAATGATTCTTTAAAATGTTCATAGAAGGTTTTATGTTCTAGGAAATCTGTGCCCCTCCATGTTGGCCTTGTGGTGAGATTAAGTCTTTGGAATTTATGATAAGAATGATGTGTGTTATATAAAAGAAAAAAAAGTATAATTAAGGTTATTAAAGATGTGTTTGGCCAACATGTATAACAAAGAAAGACATGTTGTGTTCTGGTAAGGATTCTAAATGTCTACTGAACTGTAAGAGAAAATAATTTGCTTCTCAAATGCCTTCCTTTAATTTGCATTCAATAACCATGGTGGGAACAACACTAAGAGACCTTTATTATCTTTCATACATGGTCAGCAGGTTTATAATTATGAGTCTGTAAAGTTTAAATGGAAAAATTCAAAACCAGTATGCAATCAGTCACCTTTTTCTGAAGGGAACTTACTAATATATGATGAAGATTTATTTTACAAAAATGACTACAAGACAACAAAGAGAAAAAGGAAATTAGGTGTTTAAAATAAACCAAGTACTGAACTATGAACCATATACATTTAAAATTGACACCTGTAGTTTAGAATAAAATATGTATTATTTTTCCTTTATCATTTACCATCTTTTTAAGATGAAGAAGTTTAGATTTAATAAGGTTTCCAATGAAAACAGAAATTTTGGACAAGATGTTGCTAATCATTTACCAACATCTCCTTGTGGATATGTCTTAAGACCCGCTGGATGGAAAAGCTATGTATACCCTTCTAGTGTTCAGCTACACCAATTTTCTTATTTTGAGTACCAGCAAGATATATTTACAATCTTCCAATTATATTTTTTTTATTCCAATTCCAATTTGAAATGAATCAGGCAGTTGCTTCTTTTTGCATTCAAAATTAAAAATAAAAATTGGAGAGTTATATTTGATTCAAAGATTGGATAAGTAACATTTCTGAATAAATCTTTATGTCCATGCCTTCAAACTATTTATACTGGGCAGACTCTCTAAATCGCCATAGCTCATAACACACCTTTTGTACTATTTACTTTGGCTCTCAGTAGATTTTTGAATATTTTAGAGTATTCTCACTTCCAAAGCTTTTATCTGTGTCAGCTTTTAAAAGATCAAACATCAGATTATAGCTGTCAATTTCAACCTGAGAATCTGTTAGTTCTTCTTCCTTCAAGTAGGACAGAGCTTTTCAGTCTCTGGCCCTAAGGCATGTTAGGATTAACAGATTTACAACAGTTAATTAGGTATGCTTAACAAAATACTGTATTTTGTCTGCAATTTCTTGCTGTATTGAATCAAACTGCTTTTGCCTTAAAATAATCAAACTGTATTTCAATAGAGAGATGAATTGTATCATTCCATCTATCTAAAAATCATCTGATCCTTGGGAGTATATGAAGATATACGTTATATCAACCACAAACCAAAGATGAACAGCCCTAGTCCACGATGTGAAATAGTTTCTTTCTGAGACTTTGTTCCACCGACTCTTAGGATACAACAAGAGATCAGTATAAAACTTTTTTTTGTTGTTGTTTATCAAGATCATAGCTCATAGTTTTACTCGTAATCTTTTCATTGTAATTAAATATTTGTATAAATAAATTAATGTTTAGAATTGAATTTCACCTGTGTTGTACATTGCGTCTGTAAGGATGTAAGTAAACAAACTTTACTTAAATCCTTATAGTGCTACTGCAAAGCTTAGCTACATATTTGAGGAGAAGCATTACCATCTACCCTGTCTGATGGTGTCTTTTCATTTTAAAATGTTGAGATGGTTTCACTGTCTTTCTTCTGAATATTCTTTTTATTCCTTGGTATTTTATCATTATTCCAGGCTCTAGCTCCAGCAGCAGTTGGAAATTAGGTTTTAACAAAGTTGAAGTTAATCTTTATTCATGCCATAATAAAGCTGCATCTATATTGCCAATATGGGCCCTGTTTAGGTGTAGAACAATGTTGTCAGGAGAACATGACTGATTACCTTTCATACATGCGATTTATAATGTAAGAACTCTTAGCAATCAGATAAGTTATATCTTATCCGTATAACATTTTAACAAGCCACATGGGTGATAATATCCATCTCTGCATAAAAACAAATAACTTCAATGAATCTCATATTCTCATAAAGAGTTTAAAGAGCATGCAATTCAAACACAGGTAATGAAGGCTTTACTGTAAATTATGCTGTGGACTCCTACAGGCTAGCTTTCATTCCCATCTTTGCTTCAGGCAATTTGTAATTGAACAAGAGCAGCGAGAGTGGGAAATAAGGGTTGAATCTGCACAGTTAATTCCCTTTTGATCTAGCAAGAGGAATCTTGGATATTTGCCCGAATACCATGAATGGGTTAACCTATTATGATGTGTAAAAAGTAGATAAACAGAGTGCTGCAGGGCAGAGAGAAAAGAACACACCACTTTTCAAGATATGCTTGCTCAACCTGCAGGGCAGAAATATATAATCTGGTTGTAATTCAATTAATATAGTGCCTGAAAATATTCAGAGTACAAAACGTCCTGTTTATTTGTAGAATGATAATGCAGCTAATGGAGCTAAAATCTAGAGCCATTTGAATGGGATAATGTGAAAAAATCTATTGATTTCTGCCAATGGTTCGAATTTTGATTTATAGTTATACAAGGACTAATGCTGCATAGGCCTTGACAGAGCATCCATCACCATAGGGACATAACAGTGATGGCCTGAAAACGTGAGCCAGTTTTATAGACTCATTATGAGCAGCTGTCTTAGCATCTTAAAAGCCCCGTTGCTCTGGGTGTAAAACAAAACACACACTCTGAAACTGTTCCTTAAGATTAGCCAAAGTAGTGTAATCTCTAGTTCACACTATACACAGTCATCAAATAACACCCCAAACACGGACCATGTGATGTACTGTCGCCTTGCGAGCACTTGAAATACTAAAAGAATTTTTGTTATCTTTCATGAACATTCTGCTATCCCCTGAAACTGTTCTTGTTAGCTCTAAGTCCCTACAAAGAGAGAGAAGACACAGTAAAGTGCCAAGTGTTGTCATGAATGTCTGCACACCCGGTTGGCTTGAAATTCTAACCCTGTGTTCACGCCTACGCTGCAGCTACAAAAACAGCTACAGTAATTACAGAGAAGCCATTGTTTTTCCAAGCAGAAGAAATAATTGTGTTTATAAAGGGTTGGTGGAAATTCAAAACCTGACAATGACACAACGTCAGATTGGAAATGACAGCTGCAAACATCTGCTGTGTTTTTAGTGGAAGCTGCATGTTAACTCTAAGCTCAGTGAAGTTTCGCAAAGTGACCACTTTTTTCTACGACATCAAAATGTTTAGCATTTCAAAGCATAACATTTTATAAATTGTATATTGCTCTTTGCCACTAGAAACCCAAACCCAGTTTTTTTCTCACAGCTAGTAAAACAAAGTTTGCAAACTTCAAAGTTGTGTTTTTGTTTTCTCGCAAAATCAATTGATATGAATTAGCTGAAACCTTCCCTCTATCTCAGCAGCATACATTGTAGACAAGAATGAAAACAATAAAGGGAAGCTATAAGTTTAACTGTGGGTGCAATGTGGCCAAAAAGGCAAAAAGCATTATTTAAAAGTATTTTGCCTATGAATTAAGACAGACAGAATAGGCCAAATATTGTCAATGACTCTTTGTGGAAGCTGTGACTACAAAATGGTTAGAAACCTGAGTAGCTCTAAAAACTTAAGAGACTTAAACTGTGTGATAATGATGGTTACAAGAACTTTAACAAGGTGAGTTAAGCTTGCTTTTCTACAATGATAAGGTATTAAATGTCCCCGACTGCATAAGCTAATGGTAACTTGCTGCTAGTCCTATTAAAGCTCTGTGCTCCTGCGGGCATGAACTGTAAAACAGTTGGTGCAAAATGTTTTGCATGAATTTGCTCCTTCTGTTAGAAAATTACCAAAACAACAATGGTAAGAAATTACCCACATACTGCCTCACCCCTTTATTGCTTTATTCAGCAGCTAACTCTAATATTATAGAAAAGAGTGGTAAAGAACATGTTATACGTGCAACACATTTGAATGTAAATTAACTGTGTAAATTTGAGAATGTTGTGTCTTAAAAAACACCCTGAACAAAGAAATAGAGCAAATTTAGACACCAACCCTGATGACTAGTTGATCCAAAGAAAATCTTGAGCAAAATATAGAAATTGAAGACTTATGGGAAAATATTTTTTCACATAGAGCAGATCTGCATTCACTTTGTTCAGAGTATTGTTTTCTAAATAATTGTAAAAAAATAATGGATCTTTTGTTCCGTAGAAGATATTGATATTGCTAAGTTGACCTGAACAGGAAATACCAAGTGGTCAAAAAAGTGAAATACAGATTTTTTTGGAGGAAATTCAAAACGCACTTCAATGGTGCGCCAGTGGTCAAGGGAGGTGTTGGAGCTGCAACATGCAAATCATATGAGTTGCTTTAGGAAATTTTAGGAACACCTGGAGTCTTTTATTTCCATAACAAAATGTTATACAAATGAGCTGTTGCTTGCAGGACATGTGCTATAAGCTCTACTAAGGTAGAAATAATATTTTTTCTTCCTATAGAGTGATTGAATGCATAGGTATGCTACTAAACTGATCGTAAGCTCTATTTTGAATATGTACTCAGTAAATATGGTTCACAGATGGTGAGGTGCGTTTTCTTGTGCCAAAAAGAGCACAAAGGACCTTTGTGATGCTTTTGGCCACATAAGCATCTTGTGTGATCAGGGAATATACTCATCTTTTATGATTTGAGGAGTTGGCTTTTGCCAGGCTTTTGGAAGATTTATTCCCCCTGACTAACCTTATAACATAATCAAATGTCAAGCCACACCGATAAAATAATGTCATCTCATGAGGGGTGGTGTCAAAATCTGGTTTTAAATATTTACATAAAACTGAATTTACTAAATTACTAGATTATCTTACCCTAAGAGTGTTACTTGTTAAAGCTTTGTCAGATATGTCAGGTTATGGTAGTTGTTTATAGTTTTATTAATTATGACAGAGACGGTAATATGTGTCTCAGTACCTCACACTTAAAATCCGGAATAAAGAATAAGCTTGTTTTTAAAGAAAAAGTATCAAAATAAATATCAGATATTTGTTGATACTTGTTTAATTCTTTTCAAAGATGCTATATATTTTTTCCACTTTCGCCCAACAAATATCAGTCACACTTGTTAACTTTCAGTAATACAAATACAAGGAACACAGCTGTGCAATGCCATATTATTTACTTATCAGTATGCCACAATCCTGTTACAAGTGTGTTTGTAACATTCCTGCAAGCTTATCTTTAACCAAATACTAAAATCTAAAGTACTGGTAACTACTTTATAGGTTTCTAATGAGCTAAATAATAAAACCAAGGTGACAGGACATTTGATTGTTAAATGACTGCTAAACGTTTTCTGTAAACACATTTATAGAGAACCAAAAGGCCATTTTTGCTATGCTTTTTAATTGATCAACACCATTTTGCTCCTAAATGTAAAAAACCCAGCACCTACAGTATTAGCACACATACCAGACAAGGCAGTTGTAGAAGTAGCTGGGAAAACGGAGGTCTGGGGGTCTCTGTTAGTGTCACACACACTTGAATAAATGGAATAATTAGAACATGATTCTAAAATGACATTGAAAGCTTTTATAGATGACAAACAAACTGCAAAACCAGTGCTTTGGAATTGAGCTTATAAAAACATGATCTTTTCTTCTGCTCCTTCTGTAAATGTTTGTCTTTGCACTGTTAATTGCATTTGGTTCAATTTACCCTCATTGTCAGTGTTTCCTGAAGTTTTTTTTTTTCTTTCCCATAAATTGGAAGAGCAATTAAAAAGAATAGCAATAAAAAAGATCATCAAATTATTATTTTTTGTTCTGTAAAGTAGTATTTTAAAGTTTTTTCCTCCTCCAAAACTCCCCTTTAACCCTCTGAAGGCCAACTGTTCTTTTTCACTGGAATTTCTTGAACCAAATCACAAAGTTATCTCTTAAGTGATCAGAAAAGCCGTGTTGTATTGTATTGCTTTTGGTTATGTGAATTTGCTTCTCTTTGCACTTTAACACTGCATACATTTAATTTGTTCTCTGAAGAAACACTCCCAAAGGAACTGTGACTGAGTGCAAAGAAAAAGAGTAGGATGGAGAAAAAGAGGAAGACTTTGCCTGTAACAAACTAATGTGAAATGTTTTAAAACCTTAAACCTTCATCCATATGCCCATCCATCTCTACTTGTTTGAGGTTACATTGTGGAGGCGTTTTTTTTTTTTTCTTTTTCAGAGAGGACATCCAGACATTCATTTCCCCAAAGACACTCAAGCTCCTCCCTGGTCATTCCCAGTATCTCTAATGAATAACACTCATCTGATAGACTGGGCAGAGAATAACCACACTTCAGAAGAAACCTACTGCAGCATCCAGAACTAGTGATGTTGTCCTTTTAATTATGACCCTAATCTTTTGAACATAGGTTATGGCCACTGCATAGACAGAACAACAAATTGGTTTGGCTTCAGGCTTAGCTCCAAGTTTTGCATAGCTACACAGTAAATTAAGTTAATGTTTTAACTTTAAATTTAAATGCTTCTGCACCAATAAATTAGTTCATTACATTACATTACATACATCCATTACATTTAAATTGAGCACACATAAGTTGTATTAATTGAGTGCAAACACCCCATGTTGCGTTAAACATCTAATTAATTACAACCAACAATGTGGCTAAGTTGAATTTTTGTTATTTTACACCATTTTACATTTTGAAAACCAAAAGGCTATCCAGCATATAATCTTGTTTTTGATAAACATCATACATTTCACCATTCTTTCACCCCGATGCTCTGGTAAGAACTCAGGCAAGACATTTCAATCAAGTAAAAACATCTCTACTGGAGATACAGTAGGTTGCTCATATTTATTTTTGTACATAGCAACATGTTCCATATATTCTATGAAAAGGAAAGAGAATGTAATGAAATATAACAAAAATGAAAATGTTGAACTACATTTTCAAGAATCTGTTTGGTGCAGAACAATGCTGTTCAGGTTTGCTAAGTTTAAACCTGAACAGATTTTGCCCTAGGGATTCAGATTTTGAAGTAGAGATTATGAAACATACAGTAGCTGAGGCAAAAAGACACTACAACAAAACCATAAAACAGCTCTGTAGCTTAGCAACAACAATCAGAAGTTTTCAAATGCTATGTTTTAAGTGCTTTTAAATTGTTTGTACCTTCCCTGTCACTCTGTTGATGAAGGTTTCCTCAGACATTTGTTTTTCAGTTTTATAATACATTTAATATAAAGAATCTACAGTAGTACACTTTCGTATTCTGAATATTTATACAAATTTTTCTACAATGTTTTAGAAAAATTTACCTTTCAGGGTTTAGAAAACAACTATTTCCTTAAAAAAGCTACAACAGCTGTGTCCTGAAAATCTGTTTGACTGTACAGAGTGGAACATAGAACAAAGAGCATTCGGTGGAGACAAAACATTTTTTTTATTATTTTGAGGGGAAATTATTGTGGTTACAAGTCTAACATTATTAGAGTGACCTCATACTAACAGTTTGACTATGAACTCCCACTTCTGTTCTAAAAAAATATGTTTCTGGAGGATGTGGCACTTAAAAGCCACCAGTCAACCATATTAGCACAAACTGATTGTGCTCTTACAGGAATATCTGTGTCTTATTTTAACATTTTCATGAAATACACAAGAGCCTGTCCATATAACTGACTTTTATCTGTAGCATCAGATGCTGTGCTCTTCATTTTCAAAACACTTTTTGATATATATGTTGCACATTATCAAATCTATTTTGACAACTTTTGTACACTTAAATCTCACATATGCTCTCAAACCTAGACATCTCACTCAATTGCATAGAACTAGCTGTCTCATTCTGTTACTAACTCTTGTTACCAAACCACTGACAGTGGTGCTGCAAAGTCCCAACTGCTGAAACAGCACTCTTGCCTTGGGTCAAATTTATCACTCAAGGTCCACTCTATCATCTATTATATGACTGCAAAGCCTATTTGACATAAATATGTGTTGCCTGTGCCTTCTGACATGGGTCCACTCTTGGCAGATGCCAGGTTTGTGCAGACTGTCCACCAGTAATGAGAGTACCATTACAATTGAAAGGGTAGCATTAACATTAAAAGCGATTAAAAGAAAACTGTGTGTCAGAACTGTAGTGAACATAGCATATATCCTGTAGGACACAGCATTAATGCCTTAAGACATTCAAAAGTTAAGGATGAAACAGCTGGGCCATCAGTTATACTGATAGTGTCATTCCTATAATGGTTTTGCAATGTCATAGAAATGTAAAGGTCTATCAAATAGTTTCACATTTCTATTTTAGATAAAATTAAATGACTCCAATTAAAATGCTTGAAAGTAATAAACCAATTTCATTTATCATATTGCCACTGGTATTTTGATTTTGCAAATGCATGACAAAGATTCTAGATTAAATTCTTCATTTCATTGAGAAAGATCACTGATGTGTAAAAAGAAAACCGTTTAAGATGGAGGCATTATCCAAGTCAATGACTTTGGCTGCACATTGACCAGGGATGAAGGAAGAGGCTGATTTATTATTTTGTTTAATCTTGCTGCCACACCTGCACACTATACCAATTCCTCTTCTCTTTCTTTAGCGTACAGTCTTTTACACCTAAGCATTGCTTTCATTATTACTGTAAAACACTCCAATGCCTCCAATCCTTCTTCATATCCATTGCAAACAATTTCCGACTCTTCAGCTTTGTTCTCTCTAATAGGCAATGAAATCACTCTAAACTCATCAGGCTTCTCCATCTCCATTCTGCTGTAAAGAGTCAATCCATTAGCCTTGCACCTCATTGCTCCCAGCACCTGACCCAGAAACCATGGGAGAGGGGCTTGGAACCACCATTCATCCAGAGCAGTGGGCTATAGTGTGTTGGCAACAGTTGTTGGCTTTTAGGCAATGCACCTATGCTGTTTTGTGTTATTGATGATATTTAAATTATTCCTGGGGACAATGTTTTATGCTTTAGTGCATGAGCAATGCTGACCCACTTTGCAAAGGCTGAACATCACTTTTCTTCAACAAAACCTTAAGTATTGAGCTACTTTAAGTCAGGTTTGATTTCCCATCTATTTTGGACCCTTTAGGTCAAGCACTAGGGCTGCAAAACTAAGCACTCAGCAAAGACTTGTGTTCAGTTAATTAGATTTACTGAACTTTTTTTATCTTTGAATAGGATTTAAGGTACACTGCAATGATGATGAAGGCACTCTCTTGTTCCATTGTGCTAGATGTTTGCCACTGATTGAAAAGCAGTGTGATAGCAGTAAATTATCACACATTCAATCACAATTGTTTAATAGAAATTGTCCTTCTATCAGTTAATGCTAAAACTGCAGGAAAAGGGGAGGATCACAACTAAACAAGATGTAGATTTAAAAAAATCATCAACTGATTGTTAAATATTTGCTACTGGAAGAAAAGTAAAAGTGATAAAGAAATTGCTAAGGTAACTAATCACAACCAAATGACCAATTTGCAAAATCTGGAAATGTCCCACTGAATATGTCCTAGTGCATGTAACACTATTTCTCCTGGGGTTAACAGCACTGAAAGAGAGATGTATTATGTGCCAATTTAGTGGGAGTGTAATCTGGATTGGTATTTAAAAGGGAGTGATAAGGTAAAAACCAATTAGCTGCCCACCTCTCAGAGTTGTTGTCAATGCAATCGCTTGATCAGACCTGCTGCCAAGCATAAGCCTCTATCTTGACATAAGCCAAATTTAATTTTGTTGAAAAGTTAATTTAGGAGATAAAACAGGGCAAACAAACAGACAAACACTCTCTCAAACGCTGTGTTTTAATCATGTTAACTGAATTTTTCTGTCTAAAGCTTGGCTTCTTAGGTTTTCCCTCTCACCAACTTCTGATTATTTTAACCTTAACTAAAGCTTTTTCTATTGACATAATATATAAGAAAGACTTATTTGACTTTTTAAAATAAAAAAAGTTATACTCACAATTCAAATTAATTGAAAAACATGAATTCAATAGGAATTAATATTCTTTGTAAAGGTGTTTTGAATGGATTAATTATTTGCAGCAATGTTTGCAAAAGTAAATTTTCTGAGAACTTAAGAAAAATGCAAATTTTTAGATATATTCAGCTTTGAACCTTTGGAAAAACTTGAGCGTGGCATATTTCAGAGAACCTGAACTATGCCTTTAGTATGAAAAAGGTGAAAGAAGACTTGAATTTTACTTGAAAACAGTTATTTGAGAACATTACATATACTTTAGCAGATACTGTCATATTGTGTGTTTGCTGATGCACCAGGATGACACATAAAGTAGCGTTGAAAGTGTTGAATGAAAAAAAGACAATCTGAAAATGTGCAAAAATCACAGGGACCCAAGGGACCCAGAGAAGACCAAAAACCATAAATTCAAAGAAAAAGACAGCAAGAAACTGATGGTAAGACAACGGGATATAGCAGAGTTTGAAAGGAGATATCAGCAAGGAGGAATGAGAAAGAAGGGAACTAATAGTGAGTGTCTGAATGCTGGAACAATGGACCGGGCTAACTGACAAACAGGTTGCAGGTGTGAGGGGAGAGAGAAAGTGACACTGGGAGGCCAAAGACAGTACACTGGGGAGCAGGAAATGAAGTCTAATAAACTAGAATCACAAAGTCCTTAGTTTACTGGAACAAAGCTGATACAATCAAAAGAACCTAAGGAATATAGAATAAACAACCCAGGACATAACAGATGCACAAATTAAAATCATTTTCAAATCTATACTTTTAAATATGAGTATGTAACAAAAATGGCTTGGTCTTCTCTAAGTTATGTATCTTATATGTAAGGTGAAGCAACCTAAAAAACAACAGGCATGCTGTCATTATTTGCTAAACAGAAATGAAGGCAAATTGCAAAAGCTGAGTACATCCCACCGCCAGGATTCAGCTGTTGGTAGAAACATATTTAGCACCTATAATAATCAATAGCTGTTTATCAGAATCATATATTGTTGTGAAAAAATTATCACCCACTGTCTGTTCTTCCCCTTGCTTCAGTTCCTTGAGGTTTGCAGGCATTTATCCATACATAAATATGTTGTATTCTATCTTCCAATTGAATTTTTCAATTATGAATGGATATGAATATTTAAATGAATTTTTCATTTAAACTGTTGCCTCAAATAAGTATAGAGAAGCGCCTAACTATAAGCACCAGGTCAATGTACTTCAATGGACTTTGATTGGACTTAGACATTACACAGTTTCATGTTCACTCTGTGGTGTTCAAAGGCTGACAAGAGCTGGAAGACTAAAATAAGGCTTTTGGTTAAAAACCTGCAAAACTGAATGCATTCTTGAAAAAAAATAAACTCCCTACAGTACAACAGTCTACAAGATAGTTTATCATTAGACACTGGACAGCCTAATTAAAGAGATCATAATAAAATTAGTAAAATAAAAATTGACATTTTAAGAGGAGGATAGGAGGAAATGATGTGATTAGGGTTGCATGAAAAGATACAAAATTGGAAAAGACTTCACAAAACATTAATCTCAAGTTTTATACATTATGCCTGTGGTAGACTTTAAAGTAGTAGAAATCAGACTAAACATTAAAAATCAAAATTCTACAAATGTTTTTTTTTTTTTTTTTTTGTTCAGCTCGTCGTTTTTCACTCACATGCACACGACAAATTATTTTACTTTGTGGCTTTTCAGAGTTGGTAGACTTCAGATCATCATCCTGCTGCAGACTCCAAGGGTGCTGAAACTTCAAGTCACAAACTGGTGATTTTAATTAGAGAGGAAAATTCATGGTTTGTATAATTACTACAAGTATTTCAAGACTTGGAAAAAAACATTCCCACAATTCCATGCAAGTGTGCCTGTAAATATGATAGTGTTTATTTTTTAAATTTTGTTTTTTGGGGGACACACACACACACACTCATCCCTTTGTTTCATCAGTGTAAAGGATCATTAAGATGCTTTTTGGCAAATATGATGCTGGCTTTTGTGTTTTTATTTGTCAGTGGTAGATTAGGGATTGAGATACCACCAGGTGCGCCCTTAGTGTCCACTATCTTAGTGCTGAATCATGAACACAGAGCTTAACTGAGAAGAGTGAGGTCTGCAGTGCCTTTGCATTTTGTTCTATCTTTTTTGTGGCCTCCAGGAGGAGTCATCAATGCACTTTTAGAGTACTTTTGTTAGGATAGCCACTCCTGGGAAGGCAGAACAGTGTTCCATGTTGTCACCATTTATGGATGTTAGCTCTGGGGTTTGCTGCAATCTTAAAAGCCGTAAAAATGACTACTGTTACTTTGCAGACTGACATGCTGCATATCAACAACTTTCTTTCATTTCTGTTCATCTGTTCATACTGTTCTTTAGATTGGAGAATAATGTGCTGTTTTTTGACACCTTTAAGCCAGCTGCATGTTGTTAGGCAGGATTTACTGGCATTAATCAAGCCTTGTGAAATTGAAATCTGCTTCGGCAAGCAGCTCAAAGTGATCTCAAAGTGCCTAATCAAAGTAAATTCATGATTTAGCCGGGGGAGATGGGGAATGAGGGAGAAGTGTGTTACTTTTTCATGAGCCAGTCTTAGTATCAGCAACATATTCATGACAAAAATCCAAAACCAGAAGAGCTCTTACACAGAGAAAACACTCCTTCCTAATACCGAGTGGAAAGTGTAGAAATAGAGAATTATGCCACTGTTATAAAAGTAATTTATTATACATTAATATGTGTGATGCATAATTTCCATATTCATTGTCACATTTGCGCAGGAATCTCATCTTCGTTCTGCTGCTCATAACCGCTTTTTTGTAATTTCAAACAAAAAACCTGTGATTTCAGTGTGTTCTGTGCATATTTTTTCACATTTTTACATGCATTTCAGACTCACTTTTGTGGATTGAAACACCCACACATGACAGAACCAGCTGGCCATTAACAGTGGTAGGACTGCTCATAATGATTTCACCTGTCAAGTTTGATCTTGCTGCGTGGTGCTGCATACAGCACAGTGCAATGGCCACCGGGAGTTTCAAGTCAGCTCTGACAAATGGCCGAGGCTGGCAGTAGATCAGGACGCTCGAGGGCTGTCTGACTTATCACTCTACCAGCAGACACTATTACAGCCACTGGATTTGTCTGTAGGCTGCTGTACTTTCTGTCTTATTTCCCCTCACTGTATCCCAAAACTGTCAGCCTGTTTTCCTTTCTCCTCACCACTCACATTTCCAAACTTAAAATAAATATGTTTTAGTGGCTTAGCTCTTTAAAATTTAATAGCACTGCGAAAAGTTTACATTTAAGAAAAAGTCCTCAGGGAAACTGATTGATGAATTGAAATGTGGGATCATTTTTGATTAAAGTCTCGTTTAAAATTCACGGTTATGTACTAATTTGTAGTGCAAATTATGACTTTTTTGTAAAATGGATGAACCGGTGCATGATAAGTGACTTAAATGTACTTGTATAAATGTTGATACGGTGAGGGACCATAACACAATCGCTAATAAGACCACAGCACATAAAACAAAACATAAAAAAACACCAGCGAGAAAAAACGAGTATTTTTAACCATTAGTTCATTCCTGGCACCTACAGGTTTAACTGATTTCTCAGTGGCTTCCAAAGATTGATTTTTGTGTGGGAGACCTCGAGTTTGATTTTCAACTATTTTTTTTTTCTCTTAGAGTTTGTGTTGTCTAGGATATTTACTGATTTCGGAAGATGATTTTAAAGGCTTGCAGTAAGATTTAGCTAAACAAACAGTCACAGTGAGGCTGTTTTCACAACCAATATAGACTGCATAACATCTGCATGTTTCCATGTTGCTACTGCACACTGGTAGGTTCGAGCATCCCTCACTAGAATAGAGCAATGCCATGCAAATATTTCTGATATTTCTGCTGTATTTTACCTGATGAAACAGCAAAAATTATGCAACATTGTTAGTTAAAAAGTTGGGTCACATTAACTGACTTTTTGGACTGATCAGGTTGAAATTAGGCAACTCTTATTCTTTCAATTCTTAACACATTGTGTTAGTTGAGCTGCTCTCCCCCTTGAACTCAAAGGTCAAAACAGTTGGGACTAAAATTTACCAAATTTGTTTGTAATGTCTGTGTTTAGTTTCAAAGTGTCTGCACAGTAGCTCACTTAGTAACACTGTTGCCTTGCAGTAAGAAGGTCCTGGGTTCAAATCCCAGTCTCTAAATTTTCCTTAGGTGTGAGTGGTTGTTTGTCTGTGTTACTCTGTGCTGTTGATTGCTGACGATAGGCACCTGCACCCCTGGTGGCTCCACAAGGATAAGCATGTTAGATAATGGATGGATAACTTTGAAACTTCAAAAGGTTTACAAAAAGACTACCCATAATTTTAAAAGAATCAGTGGGTACTGCATATCACAAAGAAAGTTGGAGGGAGTTTCAAAGGTACAGCGCCGTGGTTCTCCATGGTTCTCGAAATGAGTCTGGTAAACCACCAGCAGCATCTGAACAGATGATCTAAGATGCTGGGAAGAGGACAAAGACTCCTGTAAGTCCATAACATATTTAGGAGTTTGACCATGGAGTTCCCTAAGTGTCAAAACCAAAATCCTAAATTGTATTCTAAAATGAAAAGGGAGCCAGTGTAATGAGGCAAGAACTTTGTGGTCTCTCTTCCTAGTCCTGGGTGAAAGCCTTGATACTGCATTCTGAACAGAGAGAAGGCAATCCAGAATGCAGTATCAGAACAACTAAACAGTATTTTTCAGTACTGCAAACAGGGCAAAATAAAAGCATGAATAATCATTTTACACAACAAACTTGAGCTTAGCAATGTTTCTTAGGTAATAACAACAACCTTCTTAGAGTGAATCTCAAGAGACATTGCACTTTCATAGCAAACACCCAATCTCTGTCACCATCGTCCACAGAAACAGATAAAAATGTCACACGGTGCCTTATAATCAGGATCTTATCATTGGTAGAAATGATTATGGTTTCTGTTTGGTTATCATTGATCTGCACATTACTTTATATTGTGATTTTCAACATTGGCTAAGTTCATGCATCTTCTACAATTCAGACATTTTAAAGGAGCAAGCAATACACATTAATGTCATTAGCATCTGTGTGATAAGATACATTTTTATATCATTTAAAAATGTTACCTTGTGGGTAAAGATACAATAAAAACAGAATTGGGCCTAAAACATATCCCTGGGGTATGCCACAGGACAGAGTAGCTGTGTCTGAAAACTCATTATTCATAAAAACAGTAAAATATATTTCAACAGGATATAATTAAATTATTTTTTAAACATCAGAAGAGTCAAAGAAGTTCTTCAGTCTCTGTATCAAAGTATCATGATTCAGTGTCAAATGGAGGGTTAGAAGCAACAAAATGAAAACAGAAAACTCTTCAGAGTCAGACACCATGAGCAGATCACTTCCAATTCTTAACAAGGTTGTTTCCATGGAGTGTAGTTTACGACAACAGGATTGAAATACGTCCCCAATAATGTTGGCCTCCATAAAGTAATTTAATTGTTCAGCAAAAACGTTTTCAAAGATTTGTTAGGAAAACTAGCATATCGCTATTGGGGAGAGTTGAATCCAATGTGCCTTCTTTAGCAAATTGGTTATCACAGATTTTCCAAAAGAATTAAACACTGCTCCAGTTAAAAGAGAGCAATTAATTAGACCCACAACACAGTGACCAAAAGGGTCAAATCAGTCATAAAAACAGTCTTAGGGATCACATGAAGGGGGCTGGAGGTCAGCCTTATGTGAAGCAGCAGTGTAGAGATACCCTACTGTGACATTGGTGTAAAAGAAGAGAAAGAATTTGTGGTGGAGAGAGAAGGATTCAGTCTAGAGGAGTGTGTGAGGAAGGCAATCTGTGTAAAAGAAGAAGTGACAGGAAAAACAGGTGATACAGTGTTCTTAATTGTGTCAACAAGACTTTAGGATTTTTTTCCATGTTACAGCTATTATATTTCAAGTGTATTTGGTTTGAGTTAGGGTTAACCCAATCCTAACCCTTAGCAACTAATTCAGAAAGTACATTAAGTATTTAAGCTTGTGAGGGACCAGACTCAAACGAGGACAAAAAAATGTTCAAAGTAGCAAAAATTCAATTTAATTATTTCAAAAATAGCAAACAAATCATAAAGATTTAATGCAAAAATAAGTCAAAGAATAAATAACAATTTTGGTCCCAATTTAACTGAGGTCAACTGAATTCTAACTGAACACAAACAAAACTGACCTGCCAACAAAGAACAAAAGGCTGCTTAAATAGGGGTGGAGTAACCTAAATCTACCACATGAGGGAGGCACGACATAACAAAAGAACAAATAAATACAAAATTAACTAAAGCATTCTATGAAATAAATAAAGCAAAACTAACTCTTACTTAGCAGAAACAATAAGTGAATATTTAAGTGACAAAATTAACTAAATAAAAACAACTTGAAACAAGTCTTCCCCCTTCAGTCTTTCAAAACCAAATGGTATGCTCCAGGTTTCCTCCTCCAGCTGGTTTGTCTCAGCAGCACCTCAAATAAAAGACAAGTGTAAATAAACCATTCAGACAGACATTAAATAAAGTGTGCACCCATTAGAAAATATATGTCTAAATGAAATAACCAACTTAAACGTATAAACTGTAATGTAATATAAAGAAAAAATACTAACACGATATGGTGGTGGGAGGAGCATCCACCACAAAGCTGTAATCTATGGACATTAAGAGTAGGCTTTTTCCAGAGACATTCAGTCTTACAACACTCTATCCTCAAAGAGTGAATTTTATCTGTTACCCAACAATAATGCTGGAAAATGCTTGCTTTCACAGGTACTATTTGATCCAAATGTGGTACATTGGGTATTAAAAGATCAGACAAACAAGTCCACATCTCTCCTGCTGAAATACAACAAGGTAGGGTTAAATAGAGAGAAGAAAACTTGTGAGGTGCAGTCATTCGTAATTTGTCTTTGATTAGGGAATGTGCAATGAGCTCCCAGTGCAGATCAGGCAGGCGACTTCACTGTTTTTGAATCAATTCTTAAAACTTATTTCTTTGCCTTGGCATTTGGCATTGTGTGAGATGCTGATTTTTGTTTTGTTATTTTATTAGTCTTTTATAGAATTGCTGGTTGTGTTTTTAAAGTATTTTCTATTTTTTGTATTGTTATTTTTTTGTCTTTGGAATGCATTTCTTATTTTTTATGTTTTGTCTTTTGTGCTACACTTTGGTCCCTCTGGTAAGATAAAGTGCTGGATTAGTTATATAAACATGTATATGTATGTTTTTTTTTTTGTTTTTTTAAATTGACATGAATAGGTTATGAGTGGATGCTTTAACACACTATCATATTTCTAGCATTTAATGCAGCACCCACAACTCAATATTAGTTTGGTCATTTAAAGACCACATATTGTTTTCCTTACCTAAACCAAGCTGGATTACACTCAAGTCCCTTTAAAATTTTAATTAAAAACTTTTATTTTGTCAGCTGCTGTGACAATTAAAATAGCAAATATTTGTTTTTCTTTACAGAGAAAAGGTGATTGTTTTGTTAGAATACGTAAATTCTAGCATTACAGTAATTATGTATGGACTTTTTTTTGGCTTGATGCTGATAATTTGACCCTCAACATCATCTCATTTGTACACAGAGTAGCAGGACTCAACTGAATATTGCCACAGTCTATAACAACACAATTTGATTTGTTGAACAAAGCAGTACAGAGACAATGCCATATGCCCTCACTTCTACTTGGTGCACAGAATGTATAGTTTTTCAGCCAGGCATTACAAACTTGCATTTGTATATTTTGAATACTGTCAGACCTGTTATTTTTTCTTTCTATCAGCCTCCCAGTTTGTCATGCTCTGCATTGCTCTGTTTTTAATGTGGATTTTCACAATGATTTTTTTTTTTTTTTGCTCTTTTCTACAAACATGCTGAAAAAGATTTCAGGCCTCTTTTGCTTGATGGCTATTCAAGGAATCCAGATGCCTGTTCATTGAGGCTGTTTCACAAAGGGGTAGACTATGTGCTGTATATTTTCAACGAAAGAATAGGAAACATTCTGCAGTGGCTGAGAGACACATGGAAACAGCTTGTACCTGGCAGGAAGACTTCAGTGATTGAACAAAGCTGTTGCAAATATAGACCATAATTCATTTGACTTGGAAAAAAATAAACACAGTGTTCAACATTGAAAATAAACTCCAAACTTTTTCAACCCTGCTTTCCAACCCAAACTTCTTTGGGGGTGTTCCAATGTTGGTTTGTCAAAGGAAAAGTAACTTAACTTTAAAAAAAATAACATTATTTAAGTGGGTATTAAACATACCTCATGTTGCCCACATTTCTGCAATAAAAATATTTTTTCTTGGTCTGACATCATTTGTGAGTGTAGAATTATCATAATTAACAGAAATAAAGACTAAAACATTAGTCTGTGTAATTATAATGTGCTTCACTTAGTGAACTGAGATACTGAAATGAATTAACTTTTCAGTAATTTTCTAATTCATTGAATAGATCTGCATATTTTCCTTTCCATCCCAACACAACAATGGTGCGACAGGGAAGATGAGTAGTCCAGGTTACGTCATTTATCTTGTTACAATTAACAATTTTTTTAAAAACCCCTCTGTCATGGGGTGACCAATGCTGTCCGATGAATAATTGTATACTTGTAAACAAATCATGCATTTAATTTATTTACATTTGACAGGTGCACACACTTGTCCTGCTTGGTTTGTGTTATACTCTTTGGTGAATGAAATGATTTTTGATCACAATCTGGTTATTAGATCTTAATAGGAAAGATTAGCAGATATTATGTGTTGTGTCATTCATACCTTCATATGCTCCACTATCGGTTCTGTCAAACCACAACAGAAGGCTTCCAAAGCATTATATGGACAGCATGATAACTCTGTTATTCCACTGAGCCCTTTTAAACCTCACCTGCATATATAAAAACTGAAGAAATATGAACTTTGTATTCAGATGTGCTAGTGAGATTGCAAAGTTGTGGCCCATTTGATGTTAGACAACTAACCACTGAGCAAACACACAATCAGTTCTTTATCACAGCCTAATAATTGCTTTTGCTCCCATCTTCCATATTACTAAGCTGTTATTTCTTCCATAATCTGAATTAAATGAAATGTATGTTTAGACACAAGGAAGGGGAATGTGGACACTAACTTACATGGGTTATACCAATGAAAGTAATTACAGGTGCCAATCAATAAGAATGCAAGCACTATTACTGCAGTCATTCTAATATCCACTTTGTATTACATTTTTCACTGCTAGATTTCTCTCATGCTGCTGAGAATAGTAATGAAAAGATACTGAAACATCTAGTTTCATAACTGCACATGGAAAATCTTTACCATGACGTCTTGTTACAAAAATTTTCTTTAGGTTTTCCTTGAGAAAATTTAAAAAGTGTGTTTATAGTGCTATATAACAAGCGTAACTGATATATTGTGTGACTGTAATAAAACCAGACAATACACACATTTGTGATCTGAGGACATCTATAATTTTGTCAAGTACTGTCTCTGTGCTAAATAAATATAAACAAACAAAGTTTTTGCTTTCTTTAGATATATTTGTTAAAACTAAAAAAAAACAGTTCATTAAAGTAAACTAAGTACTGACATTCGAAAGCTCCTCAGACCGTTTTTACTTATTTTGAACAAATGAATGAGCAAAGCAAGTTTCAGTTTATCATATAATAAGGCATTGTTGTTTGTTTGTCAGATTTGCCAGAAAAGATGCACCTTCTGTTATAGCAGATTGTTAAACAGAAGTGAATAATTCCCATATTGAACTCTGATGGTCCTGAAGCTATTGTGTATTATTGTAGTACTGTTTTAGTAAAAAGACATTTTAAGTCCTAAAAAATTCTCATGGGTATAATTATAATTTAAAAAAAAAACAAAGCAGGGCTCTGGTGTTGCTAGGATACTCAGTACCAACGTCTGTGGTGAAAAACTGATTCAAGCATATCATAACTGTGGAATTTATGACTTTTGAAATGACTTTTTTCCCTGTTTGCATCCACTTATCACTAGTTATCTGCTGAGAATGAAAAAAAAAAAAAAAACATTGATGTCTTTAAAACATTTGGCTTAATTAATCTGGTGCATTTTATCCATGTTTACACAAAAATATCTGATGGGTCATCACCTTTCTTGGGCTAATAAAATTCATTTTGTTACTGTCTACTATGCAAGTCTAAAAGCACATTTTTCTGGCTACCTTAGATACAGTATATGGACCAAATTTTATTATTTCTTTCAATACTTTTTGACACAGTAAGAGGAGAAGTCTATTTTACATTTCTTATAATCCCCTCAATAGACTTCATCACCTATTCTCTAAAGCTGCAAATGCACAATAATGAATGTCTTCATGTTAAAGATTACCCAGCTATTACATGAGCATGTGTTTGGATAATAACAGTGCTTTGCTACTCAAATGAAAGTGGCCTTTCTAGTCCATTTTGATAAAACTATTGTAACTAGCATATGCCATTAAATGTGCTCAGGCAGCAAAAATTCTTGTTTCTGCCCGTCCTACATTTTTTGACTCTCTGCTGTGCTTTGCACTTCCACTGATCATTTGGAATATCAGAAAATGTCACTTTCCACAAAAAACACATTAGACATTTGCCAGTTTCCATAATTTAACAAAGAAGATGTTCAAACTTTAAACAGCAAAAAATCCTCATGAGGTACCAAGATGGTGTTGAGGATTGGCACTAAACTGAATTAAGTTCTTGAACTTTAAGTTTAGTAAACAACAAACAAACTGATTTCAAGAATCCATACCCACTTTAAAAAATGCAAAACTTTTTTGTATATTTTGGACTTTAAATAAAAAGGTTTGGTCATTGCAAAGTTATATATATATATATATATATATATATATATATATATATATATATATATATATATATATATATATATATATATATATATATATATATATATATATATATATATATATATATATAGTGGATAAACAACAGAGGAAAGCCGTTGTGATAGATGTAGCAATACCAAGCGACTGCAACATCAGGAAAAAGGAGCACGAGAAACTAGAGAAATACCAGGGCCTCAGGGAGGAACTGGAGAGGGCCTGGAAGGTGAAGACCACAGTGGTGCCTGTGGTCATCGGGGCCCTCGGGGCAGTCACCCCCAAACTGGACCAATGGCTACAACAGATCCCAGGAACAACATCAGACATCTCAGTCCAGAAATGTGCAGTCCTTGGCACAGCCAAGATACTGATACTGCGCAGAACCCTCAAGCTCCCAGGCCTCTGGTAGAGGACCCGAGCTCAGAGGATAAGAACCACCCGCGGTGGGTGAGAAGGGAATTTTTTTTTTTTTTATATATATATATATATATATATATATATATATATATATATATATATATATATATATATATATATATATATATATATATATACACAATATTTTCATCAGGCTTACTACCTAACATAAGTTTTAGTGTGCAAGTATAAATTATTTTCCGAGTTTTTGCTCAGCACCAAAATAATACAAGGCTCACAACTGCATGTGTTCTTGAAACTGTGCCAGGACAGCAGCATCTCACCCCCAAGAGAGATCTGTATGCAGATTGCAATTAGTGATCTAAAGAATAAGTAATGTTGTGATGACAAAAGAGCTCAAACAAATTAGTGTTTTCTTAAATAAAAAAAAACAACTAAGCAGTACTGTATTCACAGAATATTAATGTTTTCACAATAATCAGGTATTATTTAGATATCTTGATTTATTTGTTAAAATTGTTTGAGCTGACAAAATATGATAATCAATTGTCAAAATCCTAAAGGCATCCAGAAATTCAGCAAAGCCGAGCAGAGAGAACAACTGAGTGTTGCCTTTTATGAAACCTTCATTTGATCTGAGCCTTACTGTCTCAGATGTTGAAAATCAGAACATTACACCGCATCTGAACATAAAGTACTTGTAATATTAATGCAAAGGTTGTTTGTACTGCAGTCTCTAAATATGTACATTCTGTAAGTCAATATGTATGAGGACCACTTCTAAATTCATGTGAAGGTGTTGGTTTCTATCAGTTTGTCCTTTGTAAGAATGGATTGGCTTCACAATAAAAAAACGGAGTCTGTCTGCCGTTGCTTGCAGATAGAAAAACGCTGAGACCGCTGCGGGCTTTGGGAGTGAGACAAATGGATACAGGTTGTAAGCAAATCAAAACTCTGAATAAAGTCAGATTTGTAGTCTTTAAAAAAATAACTCTTATAATTTCAGCAACATTTTTAGATACACAGAAAAAAGTAAGTACAGGTAAATCAGATGGATTAGAATTCAGAATGCAGAAATGTACAAAAATACTGAATATAAGCTTCAGTATTTTTGCAAAGGAGTAAGAACAGCATAGTTCCAAGGTTCAAGCACCTTGTTTACTCAACTCCAGCTGAGAACAACAGAATAACGGGAAGCAATAAAAGCTCATTTTTAAATCAAAAATCTTGTTGTTTGGGTGTCAGTAGAGCCCCCTGGTGGTCTGTCACACTAACAATTCTTCTGCTATAGAATTTTTGTCAATTTCAATGTTGTAGATCATTATCAAATTTTAAACTATCACAAATAAACATTAATAAGTACAAAAAAAAAATAAAAAAATAATTTAATTTTTAAATCACACATTTGTAAAGCTTGAGTACTGCTATTGGTCAACGCTCACTAGTCGCCACAACTAGTCGATACTCCAACTCCTGATGGAGTGTTGTGCTTTTATACCCGAAGTGACAAAGTACCACTTCGTACCGCTGCAACCAATAAGAAATTGAACTGCCAAAGCATCATTTGACTGAAGAGGCCAGTAGTGAGACGGTTTTAGGCAAAATAATGCTGAACTAAAAGAATTGCAGAAAAATGTCAACATTTTCACAAAAAATGTTGAGCCCTAAATAAAATATTTAGACAGTTTAATATAAAAAAAGTTTCACTTTAATGACTTGGAAACATTCAGTTTAATTTCATTTATTTTGTTGAGGTAGCAAAATGATCTTTCAGAAAGGGGAAAAAAAATAAGTGTCAACTGCATTTGTGCCCCACCTACCACGCACTGGATAAGAAGAACCAATCACAAGCAGCAACTCAATAACCTGTACCAAGCAGCAGAAATTACAAATCAAAATGTTAGAATTGTGGAAAAATGCAGGAGAATAAAAAATAAACACTTGAATTCCTGCCTAAGCTCCCTAAATATACAAATATGCTTGATTAAATACACATTGTGACTTTTAGGTCAGGTTGTTGAATTACTATATGACATAAGAAAATATTTCATAATTTAACAGTAGAATTCAAAAGTAGACCCAGTCATTTGATTCATGTTTAGAGCTTTTAAAAGGTTGCACCACCACTGGCAATAGAAACAATAGCATAACCACATATCCGTTTTGCAAGGTTGTTTAATTGTTTGCTATGAGTGCTATAAACAGATAGGATTTGGGTTATTTATTTGTTTTTGTTGTTTGTTTGCTTGATTTTCAGTAAATCCTTTGTGTCGGTGTCCATGTCCCTCTAATCCATTTGCAGGGTTGTGATTTGAATAGCTTACGTTCTTCGTTTTACGTGCAATTTTATCCCTCCCTCTATTATTATGTGTTCCACTAAAACCCATTTCAATCACTTAATGCGGGCACAGAAATGTGGATCTTGTCATCTCTGTGCATTAGCACTTGTGGTTAAAACCCAAGCAGGTATTTAAATTTTTTCTTTCCAAACTCTCAAATGAAATCATTCTGTTCCCCTTACACAATAGCAGCAGCCGAATGGACTCCACCAGCCATGCTGTATAAAGAGTACTCTTCTAATTGCAGTCACCATCTTCATGAAGGTTTTTCACACTGGTTTCATTCTGTATGATTCTTCTGTATATTTTATTATGTCTTATCTAGCTTTGTAGATTCCTTATTGTTTATCTTGCTAAGAAGCTGAAGGCAAATGTTGACTGTGACTGCAGTTATTTGCAAAGCATGTCAACGACATAGTTGTGCCATGAATTTCAATGGTAATTTTTGAATATAGCATTTTCTTTCTACAAATAAGCTTAATATTCATTGAAAGACAAAAGTCATATATGGACACATAGAGTTTACATAACAAAATCAAACAGAAAAATACGCTCAAGAGAGTAAAAGTATCAAGAAGATAGTTTATGAAAGCTCACACCTAATGAAGTATACATCAGTGTTGTGAAAGACACAAGACTGTTTTGTGAAGGATATGAGTTTTTAGATTTGGTCTAGTTTGTTTGAAAAAGACATGAAAATGTTCTTATTCAAAAACATGTTGAACAAAACATCTTTTGTGTTATTGGATGCATGTGCATATTTTAGTTACAAAGTACTGCACCACTTTGTCAGCACAAATATGTAAGTTGTTGAAGCTAAGCATCATTGAGCATCCTCCTATGGGGCTTCTATGTTTAGTATCTGCACAGGTGATTTATTCATGTATGGAGGGTCAGTCGAGTTTTTCAACACGCATCAGAAGTTTAGAGCTTTTAAAAGGTCTAACAAATGCAGGTGGCACAGCTGCATCACTGAAAATGAACACAGAGGCCCAGATTTAGGAAAGCATTGAAAAACAATTAAGCATTGTCTACGACTGAACAGACTTTGTTACTGCACCACATAAATAAAATATTTTAATAATATTCGAATTCATTCTCTTTACAAGTTTAGGACAAAAGATCAAACTGAAATTAATATTTACAGTTCCTATAATAAGCCAAAATAAAAGGAATAAATAAATATTTATGCACTGTACAATATTTTATGGTGCAAAAGCTACTTATATTATTTTGCTTATGTAATAAATATAATATTTGCTTATTTAATAAGCAAATTTTAAATACGCATATACTATATATACTATATCTATAATCCATTCCCTAACATCCTTATATATTCTGTATAATCTGTATAATCTGTGCATATAGCTCCCATATTTATATTTATACACAATATCTATATCTCTTGCTATAACCCCTTATAGTCCATACATACATAGTCTTGTACATCTGTAGTATTATATCTCGTAGAGCACTTCTGGATAGATGCAAGCTACATCTCGTTGCCTGTACTTGTGACAGTGCAATGACAATAAAGTTGAATTCTATTCTATTCTATTCTATTCTATTCTATTCTATACTGACTTGCAGTTCTACTTATCGTGACATACTTAGTAAAATGTTATGGCCGATAACTGATGTTTACTGATATTGCATGAAGTCTATTGCACTTCCCTTCTGACACTGTGAACTTTACCACTACTTCAGTTGAATTCCAACAGTCCTGCACTGCATAACTATCACTGTCACATGACCAAGCAAATATCAACCTCCTCCCCATCCAAAAACAAATGGCAAAAGACAGAAATAAATATCAGTCCTTCATATAGGCCAAGTTTTATCTATTTGGCTGATGCTTATATGTTAAAAATGAGTAATATTGCCAATGTTGCAGCTAAATTGTTGGAACTTTGTATCCCTGTATAGTTCAATGTGAAGCGCTGACAACAGCACTCAGAATTGTTTCTTGGCAGGGCTAGCACAATATGTACCCATTTGACAACATTATTGCTGTGGAACTGTTTCAGAATGCCTTAGAAAGTAGAGCAAAGGAAATTGTAAAAATTAAAGTCAATTACTTACCTTAAAAATCTTGAAAACCAATGACAATATTTGTGCAAAAATATCCTAATTAAAATGCATAAAGTTTTTGTAGTCCAATAAAACCATTACAAAAATCTTAGTATAATCAAAACTTTAAAATACACAATACACAAACTAATCACTCATTTAATTTCTTTATGTAGCAGTTGAAGCACAAAATATAAAAGCTGGGAGTAGTTTTAACTTGACAGAACATTTTCTTCTTCTACTTGATTAACTCAAATGCCAAAAAGCCTAAAGAAAGATTTTTCAGTCAGAAACAAGGTCATGATTAAAAGCAAAACCAAAATAAATTAATATGTTCCTTCCCATACTCACCAAACAGAGCATTTAGAAAAGGCTATGACCTGCTAGCAATTACTGAATGCTGCTCTTTTTGGTTTGAAATGTAAAATGCCTTGGTTCCCACCCAAAACACATAGCGACCTAGAAACTCATTGTAATAACTAAAATTAAAAGGTGCTACTTAAACTCTAGATGAACTTTTTAAAATCTCATTTAAAACCAAACTTTGTTTTTTTCTTGTAAATATAAGCCTTCTCTAAAAAAATGAATTCGTTAGTTGAAATTAGAAAAAAAAACAACTTTATTTTATCTGCTCCACATTTTGTATAATGAATATTAAAATTGTATCATATTATATTCTGATTATATCTACAGGATGAGTCTATTAATTTGAAACCACTGAAAAATATAGTCAAACAGTGGGACTTTGGACTGCTGTGAATGTTTCTGCATCTGTATTGTTCCCTAAAATAAAGGTGGCTCCAACAGCTTCAGAAAGCTGTTATGGATATTTACCTGCAATTCACACAGCAAGAGGCTTAATTTGAGCAATGATAAAGAACGACAGTTCTGTGGCATATAAAGTACCTAATTAGTTCATGTCCAGGGGTTTAACTAAAGTCAAGTAAAGCACCTAAATAGTGGATCAACATTGAAAACACAGGTTTTAACCCTTCCACCCTGCAATTGTTCAACCAAAAAAAATCTGATCCCTTCCTGCAATTAAAAAAAAGAAATGCATTATTTGTTTAATTCACGTCCAACTTTTTTAAATCCAGCCACTGAAAAAAAATATCTTAGAAATAATTACAAATTTTGACATCACCATCCCTGACCTCTCAGTTGGTTTAATCCAACTCACTTTGAGTGATCAACACAAGATTAGCATAGGAGGGAGGATTTACTTATTTTTTTTCCCTCTAAATAAAAGTTACAAACATAGACACATGACACATAATCTTCTCAAACTCCCAAAAGATTATATTAATGACACATTACAATTTGTATTTCTCCTGCAACTTGATAGCTCTGTGTTAGACAGATTCCCCTTTGACAAGTTATGTTCAAGTATTTTAACACTGCAAGATCTTGTGCCATGAGATCCCTGGTAAATTTGCTGTTACAATAATTAGCTAAATATTTTTTCTACAGTTTGACATAGTCACTTGCAGAAATTTAAGAAATTATCACAGCTGCTTTGTAGAAAATAACATCCTTCTCTGTTTTCAGAATGTCCTTTGTGAACCTCTTTCCACTTCCAATTCCCTCTCCCTGCCCAAACCTATTTTTCATCTTCATTTCACTGTTTTAGTATCAAAGGTAATTTCTCTTTGTCCATTAAGTTTTCAATGTGGAGGAAACAACCCATTTTCCCACAACACTGTCCTCTTCACAATGCATTTACTTTGGATCCATCCCTATTGGACAGCTCTCTCACTAAAGTTGCAGACTATAGTGGGGCCAACAAAAGAGGGTCATTGAATTTGACATCTTAGTTGTGATGAAAAAAGGGCCACTCCTCTGTAGTGTGCAGGATTTGATTTATAAAAAGGGTGGATTTTGTTGCCTTTAGGAGCTCCTAAAACTTTTGATGGTGTTAGGACACATATATCCGACTGAATGGAGAGCACACTTCAACGCAGGGTTTTTGTAGAGTTTATTATTTCCCAACGCAGTATTTATTCCATGTGCGCCATTAGGAACGAAGACAACCTAATTAGTAATCAACAAACATTGTTGTTGACATTACAAATAAAATACTCCATCACACTTGTTAGCAAAGAGAAAAAAAACACTGGAATAGGACTGCCATTTTTAAGAGTGAGATTTGTGATAATAATGGGCTCTCACTGATGAAGAGAAATGCTTTTTGCAAGCCCCAAACAGGTGAGAAATCTGTTTTTCAAAATTCCACTGAAAACATGGTGCTGGGTTGGAGTAAACACACACATCCTCAAGTGAAAGCATAATTACGCCAAATAATGTGCAATCACGCAAAGCTCCTTCTTTCCTCCCTCTTTGTGTCTCCTATTTAAAACCATCCCAAATCAATTTTTGTAAATGCATAATTATTTTTGCTCCATTAAAAACAACACAGCAAAAAACTCTTGGCATTGTACGATTTGCTTTCTTGCTGAAGGCTGTGTACAACTGAAGTCAGGGCTTTTTCCCGTGGCTAACATTGTTGCCAGACACTCGTAATTTTTTGTATTGACTCTCCCTGAACTGGTCAACTAAGCCTCCAATGCGAAAAAAATGTGAGGGAGGAATAACAAAATGTGCTACTGGCTTTAGAAAAAAAACTGCACAGAACTTATGTGGAGCAATTTCATTCCTATCCGCTTAGGTTGTCATGTGTATCTTTAGATTTCTTGTTCTTGAATAGTTTTCTGAACTTCAGTAGAAACTGAATGATGTGAGAGGAGTTGTTTATTTTCTCAGGGAATACATCAGGCTTGTGTGTAACTACTGTGGAGCTTTGAGTATTTTAACACACATCATCCATTCAGCATCAGTTCATGGCAATTTTCGATAAAGTGCACATCAAATGGCTGCTGATAAGATACAGGCACCTGTCTGAGGGAAATCTCTAACAGCAGTGATTTATCAAGACAAGATCTGTCAGTGCCTCCTGGAAAGATGTGATGTAGGGAAAAGGAGCACAGAAACGGAATGAATCAAATATAATCAAATGAAATCCTGTCACCGAACATGCGTATCTCATCTATCTTATAATGTAGGAAATATAATAGAATGAGTGATAACCACACATTCCTGCAGAATATGTCTTGCCCTGTGTGAAGAATACAAAATGTTCAAATTTAAAAACTCTTGATTTTATCGCACTATTTTTTTATTTTTATTTTTTCCAGTCTTGCATTTCTGAAAAGTAACTTTCTCAAGAAAGGATGCGTTGTGACAGAAGAGTGAGATTAATACTGGTCTTTGTAAGATGCTGTAAAGAACGCAAAAGATATATATATATATATATATATATAATGTAAGCAATTGGGCACATATCATTAGTGTTAATTGCTTCTTAAACCCTTGAAGCCTACTGCAGGGAATTTACCTCAAATTGCTTCTGGTCTTAAAGCAGTGAACGTGGTGTTTGTGCCTCTCTAATGCTGGCTAATGCATCTTTCATCTATTCTAAGTACTGAATTCTGACTCAAAAGGTCAGAATTAAGCACAATTATGCCTAATTTCACAAATGTGCACTCTTAATAGCTGAAATTACATCTATCAAATACTCATCGTAAATGGAAATTCTCCACTTATTTTAGCATCTGCATAACAGTTAAAAAAAAAAACCAACATATTTTTATATGATCATAGATAAATTCAGCTAAGTTAAAAAAATATGTGTCAATTACATCCAGTTATAGCAACCAACAATGGTTTGTCTGACTACGCATCACCCCATGACCACTCAATACATTATACTGGAATGGTATGCTAATGGAGTCACTGCCACTGCTCATTCTACTGCTATCTGCATTAATGCACCATCTTAAATGCTTGATAAGACCATTGATTGCCTGCAATGTTCAACTCATGAGAAGAAATTGTTTCTATGCCCAGAAAAAATAAAATGACAACTCCAGGCATATTTATTGTTCATTTACGTGTAAATCAATTTTATAATTTAAATAAACTTCAGTTATGAACATATAAAGTTGATTTTGAAAGAAATCCCAAAATCATGGCACATTAAAAGTGTCACAATTAAAAACATAATTTTTATGTCGGTGAATATTTCACTAATAGGTTGCTTCAGAGATTGAAGTAGTAAACTATGAGAAATGCTTTAACATCATTTCACTTCTAACTCGTATGAACATAATTTAGAGTTTGTGTTAAGGGTGAACTTGCACAGTGCTGGCTAATACACATCCAGTATCACTGAAACACCAAAAAATGTGTTTGTTGACGGGAAGATAGACACAATTTCATTTCAATATATTCCAAAGCAATCTAGCTGAAAGCATTGGAATCCCTAAGCAGAGGATTTGCCAGACTTTACTTTTCTCTAACTTTGAAGCTATGTTTTTCATAAAGTCTCCTGTTACTGAGGTTTTGTCATTCTTTGTCACATTGTTACTATGTGTGGGTTTTTGTGTGAAGTTGGTTGCATACTAGTGCAGAGTGATGAAAAGAGAGACAGACTTAAGGACACTGAAGGCTTGAATAGATGAATCCTGGAGAAGCTGGTAGGAAGACATTAAGGTGAGAAGCAACAAGGATGTGTTGGACGTCTGGATTTGTCCTCAGGAAAGATAACTTTTTGAACTGTTGACCTTTCATTGTATTGCTGGATGGTTATTTTTTTAATTTGTAACAAATCTTTTAATTTTTCAACCTTGTACTCACTTTGTCTGAATGCTGTTTGGACTAGTTTTTATCCACAAATGAAAGAATACTAAAATATTCACAGCATAAATAGACCAAATTTGATAAACACAAAGTTTTCTTCCTGAATCCTACCTTTTTTATGATTCTTTGTAATAGAAACGTCGAGGTAAAGCTGAATATTTGACTCATTTGTCTGAAATATTTAATTTTGAAGAAAGAAGAAAAGCTGGTTATCACAAGAATAACAAAACAGTTGCATGTTACATTTCAAATTAGACATACAAAAAAATCTAAGTAAGATTAAATATTTTTCACATTTTGTCCTGTTTCAGTTAAACTGCACCCCTTTTAATTTGCTAGACAATGTAAGATGGTATTACCTGACCACTGAAGGGTGTTATGACCAGCTCATAAATCTGTTTTCTGAAAACAACAGATCATTTACAAAGGATCTAAAGTAACAGGGATCTAATGAAGCATTTCAGCGTTTCGTCTATGGCAAGAGTAGTTACAGGTTATACAATTATAATTTCTTGAACATTTAATGAGAAGCCTTTGTTGAAATTGTAACAACAAGCTCACTCATATGTTTGTCACAAGAAATCACAAATATATGTAATAACATTTATGAAATAATTAGAATCTAAAGCAAGTTATGTGAGTGGTATTGTTGTCTTCATAATATCTAAATATTGTATATGTGTATTTGTTGAGAATTTTTGCTATTTTTTATTTTTCTAGAATGAATGTGACCGGCAAATATGCTTAATGTCACTATTGTAGGCAGATTCTGTACTTATTTCAATATCAATTAGCTAAAAGAAACTATAACCTTATGAAAATGTACCCTTTCAGAGATGCTGACTGGGGACATGAGAGTTAGAAAGTCCAAACCAAATGTTTTTTTTGTGTATCTGCAGAATGCTTATGGTGATATCCCTCAAAGTATTTTGTAGGGAGTGTTGAGTGAGTATGGAGCTCCACAGATACTTGTAATGGCTTTAGATGCCTTCTGTTACCAAAGAAAGAGCTGCGTCTGAACAAAGTCGAGCTTGTTTTCTTTGTGAGTTGAACCCTGCCAGGACTGCCCCTTGTTGCTGAAGCTCTTTGCTTTGTGTGGATAGGAGATCAAGGCATAGTTTTGGAGAGGAGGGTGTTCGTTTTGAGACCCTTTCTGCACATGATGAAGTTCGATTGAAGTCTTCGATTGGCCACATCCATTCACAGTGAACTGGAATGAGTTGCAGATGAGTCTGAAGTGGCTGAGATGAGAGCCAACTCTCCTAAGCCAGAGGCCATGGTTGTCAATGTTTTGTTTATGAGGCAGATGGTAAGTTGGACTGTCAATTGGGAACTGCTTTAGTGTAGAATGAAACACACCATTGTTAAATGACTATAGGCCTGTCACCCTGCTGTCTATGGTCATTAAATCATTAAATTCTTTGAGCAATTTGTTTTGAAGCATTTAAAACACATTGTTAGTACTGCTAGAACCATAGAAAATTGCCAGAACTACACTAACCCTCTCAGCCCCCAAGTGTCTGTACTCACTATGTACAGAAATGACTGCACCTCAGCAGACGCATCTGTGAAATTAACCCTCCTGTTATGTTTGTTTCTCAGGTACAGCAATAATGTCCGTGGGTCAATTTGACCCATGGAGTGTTTAATCATGCAATAGTATCAGAAACCAAAATATTCCTCCAAAACATTTTTTGTATTTGGTTATTAACGCCAATACTAACCGTTACAATCAATATTTGTGCAATAATGTTTTTTTATTTCTCACAAATAAAGAATCAATGACGACAACTTACTCATTTACTCATTTGGACATAAAAAATGGAATTTACAATGTTAAACTTTTAAACGGGTTAATTTGACCCGCAACATAACAGGAGGGTTAAGTTAGTTGATGACATTACTGTCTTTGGTCTGATCTAGAACAGAGAGTCTGCATGCAGACAGGAAGTGGATCACTTGGAGCCTAAACATAGTGGAGATTAATGAGGATTTCTTAGAGAGCACCCCCAGCAGTCGCCTCGCTCACCATCTCAACAACACTGTCTCTGGATCACTTCTGGTGCCTAAGGCTTGTCATATACATTGACATGTGAAACTCAAGTCGCATCCCTTGTTTGTGCACACCATCTTGGACAATAAAGTTGATTCCTATTATTCTGATTGTGAAAGGGTTGAGCATTTTAAATGAGCCTCCTCCAGATAAAGTGTTTGGACTGAGCCTTCAGGATAAGGTGAGAAGCTCCACAGCCTGTTGGAGCAGCAGCTGCTTCTCCTCTGCTGAAATGTGTCAATTAAAGTTTCCTTGGCATCTGATCAGGAAACTTTCTAGAACCCCATTTTTGTGATTTCCCATGCATGTCCCAATAGGAGGAGATTTGGGATATACTAAGAACTTGCTGAAAGTCCTATAAATATTTGTTTGCTTTGGAAAACCTTTTGATCTTCTAGAATAAATAAGAGAATCTGACTTGGGAGAGCTTTGTTACCATTGTGATCCTGTCTTGGACTACCAAAATAGGATGGATGGATGAAATTTTGTACATTTAAAACATGGCATATGCAAAATATAAAGTCCATCTGCATTCTGCTGCTTTGGTCTAACTTGTGGTTTTACAAATAGGGATTTCCTCAGTACAGCATTCTGTTGCAATATAAAGGGTACATGTCTTAATAAGAATGCATGACTCAATGGTTATATAAAATATATATTTGTGTGAGAGTTAGGGAGAGAAGGAGAAATATAAGTCTGTTTTTTTGTTTTAGGTTCTTGAAATCCTTCAATCCAATACTGGGAGATGGAACTTCATTATAAATGGCTTTGAAACAAAGAGAGACAATTTGTTTAATGCGGGTAATAAAAGTATTACCTCCCAAAAAGAGAAATTTAAATACAAGAAGTTATTTCCTGGAATCTTTTCTTTTTACTTCAAACCCCCTGCAAAGATTGTTGATTGTTTAAAACAAACAGACCTTGTTTTAGCAAACAAGCGAGAAAAAGGGATTTTAGCATTTATTTATTAATTTTTCCAACTAAAATTAAACTAATAAGATAAACTGAACTACATTAATTCTCAACGTAGCCAACAAATTATTTTCTCTCCTTGCAGCTAGTGTGTGTCTTGATCAGGAGTCCTGGATTGATCCTGAAGTTCAGCATCTACTCACTGACTGGCAGTTTAGCCCTCAAGGTGGAAACCCAAGTAATTAAGAAAAGTTACGTTTGGAAAAGAAATATGATTAAAATGCCTGTGGCCTCAACACTGTCTTAACATGAGCACTGTAACTCAGTCGAGGATTTTATGACATTCTAAGAATTGTCCTGTAAGGCGTTTTGTCTTCTTTGAAGTAAAAAATGCTTTATTGTGTATTCATCATTATTCTAGTGAGCTGTAGATTTGCACAAAATAAAAATAATATGACAGACTTACTTTTATTAAAAATGAGTTGCATCTCAATTGGCATTTCCAGTAGCTAGTATTAAATAACTTAAACATGTTTTTACTTTAATGGTTCCCTAATAGAACTACATGTAATTGACACAAGCAAAACCAATACATGTTCAACTGAATGCCTCAAGCCGTCTTACAACTATGTCAAATACCAGTTAGCTTGCTTTGGGGTCAAGGTGTTCTAAAAATGCATAGGGATATTTCAAAAATAGTCTAATATGAAAAATATAAAATCTGTAGAGAACAGCCAGGTCAACCTTACAACATAATCAAATAATTCTATTAAGCCAGTGGCCAGTTTATAACTCCATCTCAATAACCTAAAATGTAATTCAATGCTAATTTTTAATAAATTAATCTCAAAAAGTGGCATTCATACAATGTATAAATTCATTATACACAGAGTAATATGATCCATGTATTTATTTTTGATGATTGTAGATTACAGATGGTGAAAATATCAGTTTATTATAAACTTTGAACATATTTGCTAAAAATAAAATAACATACAAGATCAATCAAAGAGGCTAGATTGTTTTAGTTACTCTTCATCTGGTCGACATTCTTAGATCTGTTATCTCTAAGTTTGTCTTAACAATACAATAAAAATTATCCATGGAGCTTCCTGACCAAGTAAGAACAGTGACACAACAACCATTAAACCAGACTGTAACATGTGCTACTGGGGTCCTTCCCACAAATAACCCCAGGCAGCTTCTGGCAGAGTCAATATTTATCATTTTTGTTCTTTCCGGAGACACGGGTGCATTGAAGGCTATGGTGTATGCCTGCTGCCCACACCTCATGCTCATCTGCTCCGCTCTCTTGGGCCTTAGCATGCTATTGTAATTAAAGACAGGGAGACTGATCAGAAGCACACCACAGCTTGTGCCAGTCACCCACACCTGCTATTGTTCCCTAATCCACTGAATCACCTGTCCTCTGCAGCTCTCCTTCACAACCCCAACCACACGAACATTGGTACTTTTTGAAGCCTGGATAGATGCCAACTTCTGCCACAAAATGAATTCAGCATCTCCATTAAGCTTGTAAGCAAAGTAATGCTCTAATCTTTCCTAGTGCATGGCTACAGAGAGTTTTATTTATGATATAGTGCTAGTTCTATATGTGATTGTGATAGCAGAACTATCCTCTATTCCAATACAAAGGTGGACCCAGTGATGAAAAACTTGCTTTAAAACTGCTTCAAACAACATCAGCAATGGAAATGGTTACATTCACAAGGGGAAATCAGTTCTTGCAGAAGCAAAAAAAACAAACATGAAGGACTGTACATGCATTAATATTTAAACAAGTAATTAGTGCAGTTATTACAAATTTACTTTCATATTGTAAATATGCTGTCAGGAGCACTGCTCTGTCTTCAGAAGGGAAACACTTGAAAGCAGGAGCTTGTCAACCTGATAAAACATATTAAAGACTTTTTATTGTTTTTTTTTCCACCAGCATTGTGAACATATTAATGAATGTATAGCTGAGAAATTTCTGCTTGATACTATTAAATAGACACGCGAGTCCGACTCTATGAGTACTTATCAGGAGAAAGTAATTATTTTCTCATTATTTTTAGTTTTTGGATGTGGAAATCAAAATGATGAGTTGCCAAACATTCCAGCCTGAAACCGTCGAATCCCGCTGAGATGCGATGAGGATTCGCATCCAAGTGTTGACGTTGAAAATTGATTAGAGTGCTAGGGTTTCATGTTTCAGCGACTGTGCAAGTCAGAGCTCATCCCGCTTCAAGTCGGAAAAGGCAGAGGAAATAACAGAAAACAAGAGGGAAAAAAGGAGACGGAGTCGTTCCTCTGCCCTCCCTGGCGAGCAAGACAAATTGATTGTATTATTCTTGGCTGTTGGCAGTCGCTATAATGTAATGCTATAAACCAAAACATAGCTGAAGGAACAGTAGGGAGTTTATGCATCATGGGAAGATAGTTGATGGTTATCATTTTGAGAATATATAGACTGAGTTACTGTACCGTCCATTCTAGTCCTTTCTACCACCAGAGAAATTGTAATGCCAAGCAAGTTTGTGAAAAATTGAAAGGATTCGTGTTACTTGAGCAGTAAAGAACACATAGCTCAGTTTTTCAAGCTTTATAATTTTTATAGGATAAAGAATGTAACAGAGCAGAAGATGACTTTATAGAGTACATATAAAACTACTTCCAGTAGCACAACATTTAACAACTGTTGCTGCTTGTCTTAATTGACTTTGTCCCAAAGTGAAGAATAATCTAATTATAATTGTGAGGTTTTATCACATTGATATTGGCATAGAATGTTAATTCTTCAGATGAGGGATAATGGAGACAATTACACCTAAAGCATAGTTAACAAGTCTGTTAATTAAAATGGTACAATCTAAAGTTTCTTGCTTTTAATAAGTCTTCATAAATAACAATAAGTTTAATTAGATTCTGCTGTCATTAAACAGATAGTAATCTTTCTCAACAGATAAGATGGTTGAAATAGAGGCTGTCAAATTACGTAATGTTTTCATTCTCAGAACAGCTGTCAGTTATAAATCTGAAAAACATTAAATGCCATTTATAAAAAATGTTTTTAACAGCAGCAATTTAAGTTGCAGCTGACTGGACACTTACCAAATTTTTCTATCAATTGAAACTACAAAAATAACTGTGAAATTAGGAGCAAATTAATGACTAAACACAAACATAGAACTTTAGGTTCTATAATAAGCAGCTAAATGTGAGCGTTGTCTGGCAAATAAGAAGATGGATGGATTTTTATTGTACCTAACAGAGTTGTGTTACTGTAGGTCCTTAGTATACAATTTAAAAATGCATATCATTAGCTAAATGAAGTAATTACAAAGTATTCAACATAAATTACAAATAAAAACATATCTCAACACATTTTAGATGTCACAAAGAAAACTCAATACCGTTTTAAACCTTTGGAAGGTTTTGCAAGTATTTTCTCTGGAATAATGAAAGAGGTAGACATGTTTGGAGATGTAATCAGTAACCTGGCTCTTCACCCACCACCACCAGCTATTGTAGTCATACAGTGACTATATCACACCCTATTAACCAGAATGACCCAGAACCCAGGTGGTGTGCCACTTATTCATGTTGCTGCCTCTCATGCAGCGTGGTGTAAACTCTGCGCAAAAAACATTGTTAAAACGCTTCCCCAGGACATAATTTAGCATAGGTCAGGGACTGTGGAGAAAGGCCAGCACATTTAGAATCCATTTTGCTGCTCAGGAGCCACTGTGAAAGCACAGCCACTGTTAGTCTCTGGTAATTGCTACAACAACCTGTGAACCTCTTTAATTTCCATTCATTGTCATGGTATCATGGTATTGCTCTGGGTGCAGCATTAGCCCTGTGATATTATGTGTGTGGGCATGTGGTGTACCTGTGTTATTCCTGGCTCTTGACCAGACCTGCTGCTGTGCAAACATTGCCCCCTGGGAGTCAGCTGCAGCCTGACAGATGCAGGGAGTTTTGTGGATGACATATGATTTGAATGCTTTTCAAAATGGCAAATATCACATTAGAGGCAAAGAGTCTGTGCCAGCATGGCCCTAAGATGCAGGGGCTTATTATGCAGCAGCTTTGATGTATCTGTGGGAATTTCTGTGTTTATCGTTGGGGTCTCTCCCATGACGTGTGCATTCATATCACATGGCTTTTCTGTTCTTCCCTCTGAACTCAGCATGCTGGGTGGATAACTATGGCCTCATTTGTCTGCCTCAAATGCATTCTGGGTGAGCAGCAAAACATTAGCTGGAGTTGTGATAGTGTGCAGTACGGAAGTCTATCCAATTTAAAAGACTAGAACCAATGTGTCTTTTTGTTGTTGTTAATTTCTTAAAGCTGAGGCTATTGCTTTGATAATAGTACTATGGCTAAGTAAGTGATGCGTGACAAAGGGACGCATTATGGGTAGACCCTTATGTATTTTACGGAGAATGATAGGTTCAATTGTCAAAGCTTAAGGGGTCTTACACTCTCAACGCATCATCGGTACTCTATCAGTGACGAGATAGAGGTGACAAAATAGCTTTTTGAACGGCTTTAAAAGCGAGCCTGGCTAAGCATACTAAGCAGTTTTAGAACAAAAAGCAGTACTCATTCATTTGGACACATCCTGAGTCTGGAACTGGACTTCCACACATCTAATTAAAAGTTCATCCGACTTCATGCTTGTCAGAAACTTTGCACCCTCTACCACAAAAGATGGGACTGTAGCGCCTCTTGACAGCTGCTTTAAAAAGCAGGTTCCCTTAATCCATTTATGTTAACAGAGAACCCACAGCTTCCCGTGTCAGTAGTAGATTATGAAGGAATATAACAATTATGGGAAATTTGAATTTTCACATATATATGTGTAGGATTTTTCCATTTATTGTTTTCTGTTTATTCAAAACTGAATCAACAGTGTGACATGTCAAGGAGCAAAACTCAGACAAACAGGGACAAACAAATAGTCATGAACTTTTTGTGAGTTCTTTTTCTTTTCAATAGACGATGGTGGCGATGCTAGCAAGAGTTGTTGCCGTCATCTGTTGTTGTCTTCTTGGACAAGGCACTTCACTTGCTGGAGGTGGTCTGAGGGTCTGGCCACCACTAGCAAGTGGTGCCCCAGGGCAGCTTTGGCTACTATCCAGTAGTCTGCTACCATCAGCTTGTAAATGTCTGTTTGAATGGGTGAACGACTAAAATGTAGTGAGGAACAAAGGTCACCTTGACCTTTTTTTCAGGATCCAGAAGTTAGTTGAGATAGGGAGAATATTTTGGCAAACCAACTTGCTCTTACTGAAACTATTTATCACATGGATGTTTTGGAAAGTATCTCTGCTGTTTTTTTTCCCACTCTAATATCTCCAGCATGTTCTGGGTCTCCAGTGTTGCAATAGGATGTCCCCAGACAAACTCCAAGGGGACTCAACCTTCTCGGTTCTCCTAACCACCTCAACTCCCTGTAGATGATGGTTCTGCCCACCCTCCCTTTAAGGTGACCTTTTCTTTAAGCAGGCCCACATTATTGCAGATGTGGAATCAGTCTCTCCACTTCACACCCATCCTATTACCAGTCAAGAGACATGAATCCCTCCTCCTGAGGCAACGATTGACCCACAACTCAGAGGGGGTAGTTCTCCTTTTTCCGCTTTATAACCATGGCCTTAGACTTAGAGGACTTAACCATCTATCCTGGAAGTTTCACATTTTGATGTGCATGGTGACGGCCAGGACTTGAACACCCCAACAAAATCACATAAAAACACAAAGAATTCAGTGGTTCCCCAAACAAACACCTATTTTAGATTCCACGGTTCAATAGAAAACATGTTTAAAACAGGCATAAATCCACTCCAATTGAATACTTGTATAGTTTATTTCAGGCATAAAAAAGAGGTCTTACTCAACCAAAAGCTTGAAATACCAGAGATTAACAGGTCCATACAGTGTGCAAGGTTAACATAACACAAAAACAGAATTTTCATTTGGAATAACAGTATATCTCGGAACACAGGTGCAGTATTGGGTCACTGCATATGACATGCCAATTATTTCATGTCATTGAAAACACAAATCAAACTGCTCCCAACTAGACTGTTTTCTTATAGCTGACAAATGCAGGCACAGTAATTGCTTTTCACCCTAACATGACCTTCTTGTGAAGTATTGTGTAAGTATGATGAAGTTACCTCAGGCTTTATCATTTCCCATAAGGTATTTACACAGTTTTTTTTACTCCCTGTAGCTTATTAGTTGGTTTGCTGCACAGGAAATGAATGTTGTTATAATACATAAATGACTGTAGGATACATTCATTAATGAAGACAGCAGGGCATAAGTTAGGCAGCTCACAGGCGATGTATCAGAGGGAGTTCAGCAATCACTCTCCTATCAGGGGGTGATCTCTAGCCACTGTGACCAGATTACATGAGGAGAACCCGAGAGGCTCACTTTATAATTACTTTCTGATTGGAAAAATAAGAGCACTCTAACAAGCTCCGTCAATCAAGCATGGACTGTTTTCCACAAAGATTATATGGGGAACCTGTTCTGCGTTATTATAAAAATAGCAAATCAAGTCGAGAATCTAAAGGTAGGCTAATTTACAAATTTCACAAACCAAACAAATGCAGTGCATAAGCCCTGGACATTCATAAACATGACTTTCTGCCTCAGTGCGTCCAACACAAATGTGGAAATAAATGAATGCAGCTCTGTTTTTTGTGGGTGTGTGTGTGTGTGTGTGTGTAAGTTGCATGTGTGTGGATGTAATCATGCATGGGTGTTTGCATGAGTTATTAGCCTTTGTGCCAAATACAGCCCAAAACAGATCCAACAGAATGTGTTTGTTTATTTGTGGACTCTCCTGTTGTGGTTTGCTCTCACACTAATCCCTATCTAAGAACTTATACTGGTCTGTTCAGGCTGGGACTCCAGCTTGATAGCAAAGCTTGGCAGAAAGGAAAACTGCTCCTCTCTCTCCTGCTGCCATGTCACTGATGCATGCCGTTAGGCACCATGTGTTTCATTCTTCATCTAGCACATGCCGCTTTTTTAGAAAAGGGTCAGCAAAATGTAGTGCAAATAAGGGGCAACCTGCACGATGGCATTCTGGGGAGATAATAAGGACAAACAGGCACACCACATGAGTGAGACTGAGCTACATCTGCAATTCATAGAGGGCAAAGTTTGATGTAGAACTTAAACAGATTTTTTTCCTTCATTATCTAGCTAGCCAGCAGCTTGTGGTCAGCAGCAATGTGCTATTTTTTCAAACTTGGAAGGACACATTTTCAGCATTTCCCATAATCACAGTGTAAAATCTGATGTCTCATAGGGTACTGGTATTAACCAGATTTAGAGGGATATATGTAAATCCCTTTAAAGAACAATTTTCTCTTTTTCTTCATAAATTGTTTCAACTATTCAAATATCAAATATGTTTTTCAAACACACCATTAGGTACATCTACGTGGGTGCCAACTATTCCCCGTTCTGTGCACAAGTGAAAAAAGAAGAATAAAAAAATTGCCTTGTTGAATCATTCCAGGTAAGTATTAGAAATAACGTAGCCCCAATACAAATTTATTTTGGTTTATGCAAGACTATAACAGCTAGGCAAATAAACAAATCAAAAATGACAAAACAAGTAGATGTGATGAAACCGGGCTGCAACGACATGTAATTTTGCCTGAATGAAACTCCCAGAGAGACCTAGAAAATACCTCTCATCATTACGTTTTCATCCGCTGAGACAGATGCTGCCATCACAGGGCTTTTTCTGGGCTAGGTAAGTAAAAAACAAAGAAAAACACCAAAAAAACTGAAAGAAGGGAGACAAATCCTGAGCATGCATTAATTACTGTAAAGAAGGAAAAAAAAGGTATTTGTCAAAGTCATAAAAACCAGCCATTACACTTTAGGTTACCCAAGCATGGATGTGAGGAAAGCCTCTTTTTTTTGTTTTCTGGATTTTTAACAACTGTTTGAGCAGGCCAATTATTCTATCACTGAAAGGTAGAATGTTTTTGTGACAGTGGCACTCATTTATTGGTGTTAAGGTTTGATAGGCAGAAATGACCACAAGGCTTCCCACAGATACTAACAGATTTATGAACATGTTATAACAAATGAAAACAGTTCATTTGGAGGCACATAATCAAGCACAAATATTGATGCAAAGGTAATTTATTGTTAGAATGTATTCTTCAATTTGATTTAAAAATAATAGCACTTATGTACATAATTTGGAGTATGTTTTTCAATGCAAAAATGGAGACGGATAAAGTACAGAAACACAAATATTTAATTCTGGTGAATGGACTAAATATATTGCTTAGTAAAGGGTTGTGCTTCATTACACTAATGCAAAACGCAATAAATTCAGAGGAGTAATTATGCTAAATTTCCTTCATTATCTTCATTAGAGTTATTAAATGTATATAAAGCTCTTAGAGTTTTAAACAAATAATGTTTGTTGTCAAACCCCATGATTAAAGTATATCCTATCATTTAGGTATCGAGACTGTCAAACTGAAATGGTTTAAGTGTTATGTATTTCACTGTTGCAAAATAATTCTTGTGTCAAAAAGCAACAAGTTGCAATCCAAAAACCACTTGAACATTAAAGAGAAAGCCACAAGATTTGATATTTTTATGTGCTTGATGGCAAGCAGCCGCAAGAAGAATAAAGCATCCAGAAAATACTGTCACACTGTTTATTATTATGATTAGTGCATCAAAGTCACCCAAGCATGGACAGAATATCAGCGTGAGCCAAAACAGGCAAATAGTTTTATCAGTGAAGCTGTGGAGTGACTTGGCTTTAACTGTGTCACAGAATCGGATTAAAGGGGGGATTCTAAATAAAATTCCCATTTTGCACACCAACAACAACAACAATAAAAACAGATGTTTTTTGGTGTGTCAAAAATCACTCATTTCAAAAATGTTCAAAATGTAACTTCATGAGTCAACGGGCACTGCCCGTCACCTAGCAACCCAACCAGAGCTCTAACAAGTTTTGTCAGCTCGTTTCATTGTTTTATGAGCTGAACAATCACTGCTTGAAAGGACAAGGGTCTCCCCCCCCCCCCAAGACCTTTTCTGAAACTAGAAAAGTTCCAGATTATTTGAAATTTTTTGATTAATCTCAAATAATCTGAGATTGTTCTCAGATTGTTTGAGAATAATCTGGCATAAATGGGGGAGAAAGAAGAAGGGAAACATGCAGTAAAGGAATCAAGGACAGGAGTCGGGGTCTAGACTCACTCCAACCTCTGTGCCACACAATGCTCCAAGTCAAGTGTTTTGTCATTGACTTACCATCTAGAAACCATTTTCTGCATTGTTGTATGTTGCTCAGTAGGCTCCACTTCTGCTTTTCAAAGATGTATGGTTATAAAAACACCCATTTTCATGTGTGAGTGTAACGGTTGAGTTGGGGGACGTGGCCAGCAGCAACTTATTTGGATTTAAAGTGACAAGAGGCCCTAAAACAGATTGTTCTGAAAGGAGCTCAGAATAGTCAAAACTGACTAGACTAAAATTTCATTATCTAAGAATGATTTTGTGCAAAAAATGCAATGAAAGTTTTTTTGCATAGCCCACACGTGCAAGGAAGCCTAATAGGCCACCTGTAACACATGTAAGTCGTTAAATGCCGCAAATGACGAAATGTTAAGTTATAAAGTTCTAATTTCTTACATTTGTACAAAGTCTCATGACCTGTCCAAGCTGTGCTCACCTTGCCCATGGCTCACTGCAGAAATGCTCAACAAATGCCATTACTGTATCACATACAATTGAATCCCATGAATGTTTTCTGATTCCCTGCTATTACACTGTTGATTCATTTTCTAGCAGTGCTTTAAATAATATCTAATGGAATCAACTAAAATATTAGGTTTTATTGATTTTCACTAGTTTGTACTCTGAATTGAGAAATAAGAATTTCATTGCTTTTCTGTATGGAAAAGCCCTGTCGGCTTAACTGTCCAAGGTGTGAGTGTGTGCATGCTTGTCTGTCCCCATGTCACCCAGTGATAGTCTGCTTCTTGCCAAATGACTGCTGGAGAAAAGCCCAGTAAGGAAAACATTTTTATTTTGAAATAAACTAATGGTAATCTATCATTTGTTATTACTAACATTTTAACTGTGTGATATTTTACACTTCTGATATCCCAGAAGTGGATTAGGAGAAAGGTTGGACAAGTTGTTTCTGAAAAATAAACCACAGGGAATAGCTGCAGCTCTTTATCTCTTCTAAGTTATTTAAAGGAAGCGACACTCTGTGGAGTAGAAAGAATGTATCTGGTGTAAATGCTGTGAAGGAAAACATTAAGGATTTTAGGGGTGTTTGTTCCTAAGCTATATTTTGCTGAAAATGGGACTGAAACATTTTGTTATTACTTTTTTATGACATTGAAACGTCAATTCACAAGTGGTTGTATTTTTTCTGACTTGTTTCTGTTTTGGTTGTTATTTTGTCAGTGTAGCCTCCTGGCTCACAGACGCCTATGAAAAAAGAAAAGAAAGTGCCTTTAACCAACTTCTATCCTCCTGACAACGTATGCCAAAGCTTTCAAGGCACAAACAGCTGAATCACCCATGTATTAAAAAAAATGGCTTATTCTGGTTTCATCATTAATTAATATAGCTGTAACGCAAGATGAAGGGTCCTCAGCTAATTTCTCTCCAGTCTGAAGATTTTTTTTTCTTTTGCACTCCCACTGTAGGTCTTTGATTGGCTGTAGCTTTCAGAATAATAGTTCTGCAATGTCTCCTCTCCTTATTCAGATGTTACAGAACTAATTTTCTATCCTTATACAAAAGAAACTCTTATCACAGGATAGTTGTTGGATCATAGGGTGGTACAAAAGTTTTAATGATGAAAGTGACAGCAGAAAATTGCAACATGACTCACTGGTGCTACGAAGACGCTCCTTGACAGATAAAACAACCAGCTTAAAATACAGTAAAAAGTCAAAGAAAACGTTACAAAATTAATCAAGGCAACCAAATTATTTGTTTATAATTAGAGAAAACAGCATTTTTGATAACTAATTTCTGAAACAACAGAGTTGTTACATAAACTCATGGGTTTTTGTGAACTTTTATTTTTAGCATAACAATTTGAAAACCTTTCTTTAGTCTCTTTCCAAAGCTTTTGGAAGGGCTTCCTACTATTTATGCTCCTCTATTATTCATGTGAGAACTAATGGAATTAGTTTTTCTAATGTAGAGTCTTATTTCTGTGAAACATCCATCAAACATATACAGATGATGAAAATGACAAATGGTCATGCTTAAATTAACTATAAATAGACACCTACAATCAATACTTACACATGGCACTGTTAGATAAACAGTTGCCTAATTGCACTATTTCACAGCTCATAGACATTCTTTGTATCCATTAATGTGAAGTAATTAGTTGTAATTTGCATCATTAAGGACAAAACAATTGCATAATTGTTTCTGAATACGCTATTACATGATAATTAAGTTGTCTTGATCTGCATTTTCTGGCTCAAGAGATGCAAAAAGATGCAAACGAGTTTCAAAAGCAAGAGCTCTGCCTCCAGTTTTTGCTTCCATGTTCCTCCCCATGCGCACTTCTTAAGCTTTGACGATTCTTGAAATTTGCCAGTTTAATTGTCATTGGCCCACTTATTCTCTTTGTTCTCTTTTGGTCTGTGGGAAAAAAAGTGGAAGTGCACATCAAAGTCAGTTCTTGTGTCCTTTGTTGTTTTGGTCTATAAGACTTTGCCTGCATGAAAGGTGTTGCACTTCTTGGGATGTAAAAAGTGAAGATCATTAGTTGTCAGGGAGGCATAATGAAGGCTGTGTAGGAAAGGAATATTGTATTTGCATTGTTACATTTGTTAATAGTTAGTCAGTAGAACCTTTGAGTATCACAAGCTACTCTGTTGTCTTATTGCTTTGACAATATAGTGATCTTGGGTGTTTTAAAAGGTGCTTTTAAATCAATTTTTTTATTACCAATTCATAACAGTGTCATGATTATAGAACATCAGAGTAAATGTTTGCTAACTGATATGACACACTGTTATTCAATAAGTGTCTTTTTAATGTGGTTTCTTGAAGCCATATTCCATCAACAGTCACTGCAAACACAGTTGCTCAATACATATGTATTAGGATTTAATTATAAATAAGAATAGGTGTTTTGATTTTGTATCAAAAGTTTCAAAGGTGTAGCTTTGTTGTCAATTATATGTGAAAGTATTTGAAAACAGTCAATTTATAGGATGTTTATAGGAAGTTAGGCAAAATATTCAAGTATAAGACTCAACACTTCACACATAATGTTGAATTTAATGTTAAACGTTATGGTCGTATATTTACATTTGGGGTGTTTAGACATATTGAACATTTGAAGGGCATTTTGTTTCATTTTTTTTATATATATATTAGCAATCCCATAAAGCCTTTGCCAACAACAAAAATGTTAGGGAAAAATTTGACATCTTGACACTGTATTGATTTAATATCAATATTTTTGAACCTCAGAATGGTCTATGTAGATTTTGAAAGGGTTGTCAGTTAGATAAACCAATTTTTCCTATCAAACATTCGCAAGTTTGCTAGCCTAACATTGAAATGCTTGTTGCATAAAAGCTATATGATAATTCCTGTTTGCAGTGATTCCTGCTATCACCATTTAGTATGCAGTACACTTTTCATGAAGGAAAACTGACTGTGCATAGCCATGGACACACCATCCACATAGCTGCACATGGTGGTGGTAGCAGCATGCTGTGGAGGCATGGACCATGATTAATAGGAAAATTGAGGGAACTAAACTCCCTTAATAGCCTATCCCGCTCACAAGATAGGCTAATCTTGTGAGAGATAACAAAACAGTTGATTCAGCGATGGAGGTTCTCCTTTCAGCAGGACAAAGTTACTACTCACTCCTACCTAAACTTACATCTAGAGTTAAAATGTAGTGGGTTAAATCAAAGCATATTTATCTGTTACAACGGTAGAATCAAAGTCCAGATCACAATCCAACTTTTATTAGGGATTTTTTTTTTTGTTAAAGAACTGAGTCCAACTTGGTTGGAGGACATATCACATGTGAAATGTCAAGGGCACCAAATCAAAGACTCATTCATCTTGGAGAGAGGTGTGTCTGAAATGATTTTTTTTTTTGCTTATCTTGCACTTGTTTGTCATTTATCTTTTCAGGTTGGGCAAAACTGTAAATGCTGCATGCTGTGACTAATTTGGAGTCGCAGCACAGTTTTCATCTCAATGGAAGAACTCCCCACTGAGTTGAGATAAATATTCCAACCACACCCATGTGTTTTAGACTCCATTTCATTGTTGTTTTAGCCCACTGCTGGATGAAACAAACTATCACACATTTGTTGAACCAAACTAAATGAAACATGGATGCAGTTTGTTCAAATAGTGGACTGTCCACCAACTACACCTACCCCCAACCACATTATAAGCATACGTACAGGCACCACCTCCCCCACCCAAAAGCAGATGGTTGGTCCAAGCTGGGAGACACTGAGGCCACAGAGCATCAGATCAAGGGATACTGACTTCCCATCTGAGCTTTTAACATGGACAACAACGGCCCACAGCTTCTGCATTTGATGTTATGTGCCAGAAAAAGAAAGAGATGCGTAGAGAGGAAGAAAGGAAGAATAAGAGGTGGAGAGAGAGAAACTAGGCACAGAGACACAGCTCCACACAGTGGAGCTCTATTGTACCATGTTACCAAGGGAAAAATTAAATGGGGTATCCATCAGCACAGAGGCTTATTTACAATTCAAAAAAGTTAGATTTACAATTTTTTGGAGAATGGTGAAATAATAACATTATTTTATTAGTGTCAGAGAATAAAACATTTCAGCCTATGTTCCATTGCACTAATTTGTTGCTATATTTTTGAATATTTTCTTACACATATTTTCAGTTCGTTTTTAATTGTCTTGACTTTTTCATCAAATCAAGTAATTTGTGCACTAGGGTGGCATATTTGCAATTTAGCTTTGAATAGGATGTGCCCTGTGAGTCCTCTGTTAAACATAATGTAATTAGAGAATTGGGTTGACACAGTTCAAACACGGATGATGATGGCGAATCAACTTTCTGAGTCGCTTTCCATCTGCAATCAGAGGGACAACAAGAGAGACACAGGCACAGAGGAAATTAACATGATTAGAAACTTAAATCCCCAAACATTGAAGTTCAAATAGAAGTTAACTGTGGTCAAATTTATCGTTTATTTAGATCAAACATGAATATTCCCAGTCCCAACCATAATTTCCTCTTCACTTCATTTATGAATAATCTTTGGCAAAACAAGGAGGTTTACATTATGTACAAAAATGCACATCTTGACACTGTCTGCATGTCGCTGTAAATTCATGAGCATTATGTTGCCACAGTATGCACTTTGCATAGACCTTTCAAAGCTGGGCTGGAAGGGATTTTCTCCCATGTAACCAGAAGAACATCTACGAGGTCAGTCCCTGATGTTAGGCGATAGGATTACAGTCTGCATTTCTCGTCTATCCCTGAGGTGCTGGATGGAGATGAGGTCAGGGCATAAAGCAGGCTAGGATGGTGTGTGGTGTATAGAAGTGACATGCTGTTGCATTAGAAATGTGTGTTGTATGTAATTCATTCGCTGGAGCACTAAGGTTTTTCTTGCCTGAACTGAAAAAATCACATGCCAGAAAAATTGGATTTTAGGTATTTACAGGCACATTTTAGATATTTGTAAGCACAGACGATACTCAAATAATACTGCAAGAGCTAACTGTAAAATGGCCATATTTATATGTTTATTAGGGATTTTCAAAGTACTACCATAAATCTATTTTGGGCTAATTATTATATCTGGGTTCCCCCCAAAGACAACATTTCCTTTATTGATCCTTCACTGATAATCTTTAGTGATGCATTGTAAGAATGAGCGTTTTGATTCTCCCTGTCCTTTATAAATATTTTTTATCAGAAAAAGAACAGAGAAATAATATGGAAATCTTTGATTTATTTTTAATTGTGAATGGTACATTCAGTCCTACCAATACATCCTTCTCTTTTCTCATCAAAGAAAATGTTGGGTCTTCATGAATAGCAAGGTGAAAATACACATGATTTTTATTTTAAAAAACTGAAAGAGAAGGTTGTCAACAAGCAGAATGGCTTTCAAATAGAAAATGCTATTTTTTTTTACATTAAAAGTTTTGCAAATGAGCATTACTTTATAAAGTTTAAATATTGAGAACTCATACAGAAGGTTATGTTATGCAAGACATGCATGAATGCATAATGTCTAAACAGACGTTTTTTTTTTTTCAAGAGATAAACTAATCTGTCATGGAAGTTATAAGCAAGCAAAGTAGAATTCTTCTTCATAAACCCAAACAAATGACTAATTTAAATTGCCCCGATAAAATATGTGAAGTTTTCCACATTCACAATAAGTATATTTTTAGTATATTTTAGTAAAGGGGAAAACATTCAAAAAATAAAAGTATTGACCTGAGTTCAAAACTTGAAGAGAGTGCTTAGATTTTTTTTAAATAAAATGTTATCTTTATTATTTTTTAGCTCTTGTCCACTAAAGAATAAAGTAGAAATGTGAATTTAATCAAAACTTGATTTTTAATTTTAAAAAAAATTGAGAATAAATTTAAAATTTTGACTTCAGAAAAGCTGTGGCGTAAAGTGTGTGAAACATTTGTTTGATATGTTGACAGGTTAGGATCACGGAGTTGTAGATTTGTTAACTGCACAAATGTAATTGTATCAAAAATAGCATCTCTAAAGTGCTATCTTGGATTGAGATCTAATAATTTCACAGACCACTGGGGAAAAGTAAACTTATTGTAATTTTACTGAAAACTTGATTAAAGTGATTTAACTATTGCGACATGGTGTATTGTCCTGCTGGAAGTAGCCATTAGAACATTTCCTTGTAGAGAACCAAAGAGATGATGAGAGTGAAAATCCCAGTAGATCAACATCTTAGCACAATTAAAAGACACTAAAAGTCCTGTTTACCTCCTGTTCTGATGATCAGTTTGATCTTCATTAAGTCATCTTCATCATGTCTTGATGACTACATGGATTGAGATGATGGCACATGACTGGCCATCATCTGTTATAATTTATTATAATCGCAGAGGTGTACCTAATAAGGTGGCCATTCAGTATATACACAATTTTCATAATTACAAAAAAGTTATTTCAACAGATTTCATGATTTAAATTTATTTGAAGGGTTTAACAAAAATATAAATGCCTATAAACAAATTTTAAAAAAACTTAAATTATTACTAGTGCACTCAAATGTATTTTAAAGCAAATTAATTGTAAAATTCAATAATCTTTCTTATGTTTCAATACATTTGGTAATTTTCCTATATTTATATGCATTTACATGAAATTGAAATTTGACGGGGAAAAAAAAACAAAATAAAAGCTGTTTTTTTTATAGAGAGAGTAGCTAAGAGAGGAAATAAAAGACATAAAGGAGGATTGGTCAAAAGGTAGTTCTGAAAAAGAACGGCTTTTGGCTGCTCTACTTGGCAAAGGAATGGGTGATATTTCAGTGTAAATAAAGTACTGTGCTAGAAATGATGAGGGATAGAGGAGAAGGTGTGATGAGAATGGGGTGAGATGATTTCACAGGAAGTGGAAGAAGGTGTTGAAGAAGGTGACATGCTCATGTCACAACACAAAAAAACAGATAAAAATGGGTGACCAAGGGAGGCATAAGGGGATGGACAACAAGAAAACCAAAGGAGAAAGAATTATTCTTGGTGGTGATTATAACTCAAACACCCTGCTGAGAGGGTCACACCATGCCTGCTCAAAATGTCCCTTAAATCACCGCTGTGTCTTGTCCAAAACTGTTTGTCATTGGACTTGTAAAAATGAGAAGTACAGCCCTCTTTTATAAACCTGGATCTGGGTCACACTTTCACCAAATATATCTTCACTAACCGTGCCCTGAGTCCTCGAAGTTAGTCTGTCTAGCTGTAGATCTAAAGCCCTGATCTCTCACAACAAAAGATTCATTGAATGGAAATGCCTAGACATAAATGTGAAAAAATTTTTTTGACATTATCAGGATGGCTAAAACATACGAGTCAATCATTCTGGGGTTTATTTAATCTAAAACCCAGTCATGCGGTGGGATGGTGAAATCTGTCCCATCTAAACTGTGTATGTTAATCTGCTTTGATTATGATTGATTATGCCACAAATTAATACAAAGATGGACCATGAGAAAAGTGCTGAGATAAGCTACATTACAGTGTAGAAAAAAATGATGTCTTCCATCATTGTTAAGTGATAGGACAGCAAAAAGGTTGTGGCTTAGCTGGTGATGAATACTACTCAAAGAGCATATCTGACAGGTTTTTGTTGGAAACATAATAGTCTCAGCATGTCTTGTGAGGTCATTATAGATGCAAATCCCATTCTGGAGGTGTTTTATGTCACCTATTCTTGTGTTCTAGGACAACCAATGAAAAGCATTCCGTCGAGGACCCGCAAATCAAGACAGAAAACGAGAGATGGGTGGACAGGTAGGCTCGCTCTGCTGTCGCTATTATGCCTCGTCTGCCTTTTCTCCCTCTCTCCCCCTTCTTTTTTTTCTCTGATCAGAGCTACGCCATTTGTTCCCCCATCAGTCATTTTCATAGCCTCATCTCTCACAGCATATCTCTCCATGCGTTAGATAAGGACAGAGCACCCCACCTCTGTCTGATACTTGAGCATCTGCCTCTTCCTGACGATGCCCCTCTCTGGGGAATTAGATGCTCTCAGGAGTTTCTGTGTGAACTGGGTCAAAAAGCATCTGTTTTCTTGTACAGATGTCTGGTTCCTGAAATGGAAATAGGTCTAAATAACACAGTGTATCTTTTGTTCTAATCTCAAGTGAGGGAAGGACTTACTTGTGAAGCAGCTGGTCATTGCACTTTTTTAATACAATAAAATATAGATTGAGAAGATACTAAAGCAGATTTTATATGATACATTTGGCGCTGATTACATGGCAGCATCGCTTCTGTCAGGCTGTCCTAGGTTACAATATAGCTTACTGCCCTGTTAAATCTGGGCATCAGGGCATTCTTTGAAATGCCTCTTGCCATTTCAAAGAATATTTTCCCAAAAGTCTTGGAGATGTTCAATATATTATTTGGGAAATGTGAGACCTTCGTCTTCTGTTTAGTCAACAGTGGCTATAGTCTTGGAACGTTCCCAAAGAAAACATGTTCGGCCTCTTTGACCCCTGATGACCCCTTAATCATGAACACTGATGCATAGTGAGGCCTGCAGTACTTTACATGTTTTTGTGAGGTATCTTGTGACTTTATAGATGAGTTGCTGATGTGCTCCTGGAATAACTTTGGTGGTCTAGTTACTCACACACAATGGCAATATTGGTATCACTGTAGAAAGAAGGTCCTGAGTTTGAATCCCAGTCTGGGATTTTTATGAAAATGGTTCTCATGTTCTACTTGTGGGGGGTTCTAGACAATTAGTACATCTGGTCTGGGCCCCTGTACTGAAGAGGTAATATGAATAAATGTCTAATGAGGATATTCGCTGGTACAGGAATCATAACTAATTGGTCCCTTGGGCCAGTTTAATTTTTTATCTTTACATTTTTACTTTCAGTGAATTAGAAAAGAATGTGTTGCACGTTTAGCCTCAGCTATATTGAAATATAACCACAGTTTTCACCTGCTAGATCAAGGATCTGCAACCTGCAGTTCCAGAGAAGTGTTTTTTGTTGTTGTTTTATTCTTTTGTATTATGTCCACTAAAAACATTGGCCTCACTCCGGCCCCTATGCTACATTTCCCTGTGTGTGTGTGAGTTCTCTCTTAAAGTCCAAAAGCAGAACTGTTAGGTTAGTTGGTCTCTAAGTTGTGCTTAAGCTGCATGCATGGTTGTTTGTCCTGTGGTGACGTGTCCAGTATGTACCCCACCTCTCATCCAATGACTGTTGGAAACAGGCACCATTTAATGTCAGTGCAATTTTGATTATCCTTTCTTCTTGGTTAATTGCACATGGTAAACTTAAAAATAATAAAATGCCTGTATTATCAATTCTCCAGCATGACAAGATTTTTCAAACAACTTGTTTGACAGATACCTTTAGCATTATTTATTTGGAATGTTAGAAATTAAATGTTTCACTTACATTTATCTTGCACAGTAAATAGAAAAGCTAATGTAACCTTTCCAATATCAACAATTTTACGTGATAGTTTTTGTAAACTATTCCTGATCAAACCATGAATGTCTTTGAAGCATAATTACTTTTTAATGTTTGCTTTCATCGTGGTACAAGAAGAAAATAAAGAAACACAGTGTAAAGAGATTAAAAAGCATTAATTATTTCTTAAATAAACTGCCTTGCAGTTTGAATGAGGTATCAGTACTAAGTTTATAGGGTTTTTATCAGTCTTTTTTTTATTTTTTCCAAGAAAACATGACATATTCAGTCAATCAATTTCAGCTTTATGATTAATGCATGTTTATGAAGTACAGCTCAAAACTATGTCAACATGAAGTTCTAAAAGCTTGTTTATTTTTAACTTTTTTCCTTTATCAGTCTGTTGTAATTAGTCAGTCCTTTGTGTTTGCATGAGTGAAAACTTCAGGGCTAAGGTGGTATGTTTTAGAAAGAAACAAAAACTAAAATTAGGTTCTATGGTGTCATGGGAAAAAGACATTCCCTTTCTGAACTCCATCAGAAAATGAATGGAAGAAGCTTTGGGCCCAGGTGTTTGTGCGCTTGTGCCAAAGTATTGTGCCATGACATATGACATGCATCACATATACTGCAGGCTCTGCAGCCTGTGGAACTGGGTAAATGCGGAATTTATATTTATTTTTCAACGTGACAAATATATATCTTAGTAAGCATATCATGTCTACTACATGCATGTACATTCCACTGCAAAAGTATTCATCCCCTTTGACCTATTTTCTTTGTAAGTTACAGCCCAAAACTGTAACAGTGTAACAAAACAGTGTTTTGGGCTGAGTGTATTTTATTGGGATAGACCAACACAAGGCAGTGGATAATTGTGAAGAAGAACTGGGTAAGGCAAATTATGCTTTTAAATATTTCCTATTAATACAAATCTGAAAAGTTTGTATTTTACACCTCTTTGAAAATACTTTGTCAAACCACTTTCCACTGCAGTTATAGCAGAGTGAGTCATAAAATACGGCTGCAGACTGTAATGTTTACCATTCTTTCTGCAAGATAAATCAAGTCTAACCAGAATAAATCGATGGACAGCATTTTTCTTCTGGAATTAACTAGGTTGTTCCATCAAAAAGCGGGTTTGATTCTAAATCTATTCCATTACAGTGCTGACTAAATGTTTCTGGCATAATGAAAACATGGCAAAGCGATTTGGCTATGTTGCTAACAAACAATTATTTCAGGACTTTTCATATTGATGGCACTGACACTTTCATTGACTATCCATTTTGAGCAAGTGACATGCTTTTGCAGGTTTCACAAATTGTTTAGAAGAATGCACTAATGTGCAAATGCTCATTTGCATAACAGTGAGAAAACACATCATAGTGACAAAGAAAAACTGTAAAACCAATTATCTTCAAAATCTGCAGAACCTCTTCGCAATAAGTTATGTATTGTTTTCGATGATATGTAAGAGTGTTGAAGTTTGTTGATTAACAGACTTTAACACTGTTGTTCCCAGTATAACGTTTGATACAGGACAGATATAACTGAATGAGAGATAATTTCTTCAGCATTTTTATTTTTCTATTTATAAGTTGTCATAAATCTCATTTGTTCAAAGCATTTTAGAGTTGCTAAAATTCTGTGCTACAACTTCATGTAGAATAATGCTTTGCAAAATATTTTGTTTGGTCTACATCAGTAAATTATTTCCTAAGTTTCTTCCTTTTTCTTTCCCTCCCAGCTGCTACTGAATAGCATCAGAGTTGCTGTCAAAAAACGCAAAACACCACTCCTGCTCCAAGCGTTCTCAAACAGTTCACAAGCAGAGCCAAGTAGACATCTGAAGTTTGACAGGTGTCTGCCAAACTTGAGATTGAGGCATAATTGAACAGACCAGTGGAAGGTAACATCACGAGAAAGAAGGGACAAGAACCGCATAGGAAATTCACTTTTTTCTTGAGCAAAATGTTACGCTTGTGTTACTTTTAACCATGAACATGCTTTATGTGTTTTTATTTTATTGTATTACTGTATCATGATTGCCATAATTATGAAGATTTTACGTAAGCTTGATTGTTTGGTACTCCCCTCCCAGTGCGTGATGCGCTTCAGAGGATCACTGGTACTGTGCGCACCTATAATGCAACTCTACCTGCAAAGGCTTGTAACTTTAGAGTAAACCAGGTAAGTCAAACAGGAATCTATAGGAAGCTGCTGAACACTTAACTATTTATTTCTAACAGATAGTCCTTATTACTTCCAATGAGACAAATTTCTGTATAAAGCCAAAGAACTGAACGACTTTGAACAGAGTGCATAAAGTTGTCCAGATCACCTGTGAACCTTCACAAATTTACATTTGTTATTGTTCCTTTCCGATTAGGGGCGTTATGTTACTGTCAGGGCCTCTTCCTCCACAGCTGAAAGATTAGGACACATTTTGTACATTGTAATAAAGCTTTGCCAATAATGATAATAATAAAAAACCGAAACCATAAATCACTTCTCCCTGGCCGCAAAGCACCGAATGAGATTAAGTTTAAGATGACACAATGTTGCAAGATGTGTCATCTTGCCTTATTCACATGCCAATATTTAAAATTCTGGGCTGATTTTCAGACTCTTACGCCCACATAACCTGCTATGAGATCCTTTTTTTTTTTTTTTTTTTTTTTTTTTTAAGGAGCTACACCAAATCAAACAAAAACAATGATTTATTATTTTGGGTCACAAAATAATTTAGCTGGAAAACTTAAAAGGGTAAATAACTGCAATGATTGTATTGAAATATAAATGAAAAGAAAGAAACAGAAAGGAAAAGATATAAAGAAATTCCATCTTAAACCACATTCAGTCAAAAATAAAGGAGTTTTAAACTTTTAAACTGTTATTCCAATTAATCATTTTTATGTAGTTATGTGAGGAAAGAACTCTTATCTATTGGGTTATACAACTGATCTGATAGTTGCCATCCAATTAAGAGACATTATCAGCTAAGATAAGATTAAAGTGACGGGGCACTCTTATTTCTAATGAAATGATTAATATCAATGAAATTACTTAATTCAGTAGCACACATTTCAAAATGGATTAATCTGTTAACTTAAGAGCACATATGAGTCCATTATTTCATCATTATTGTTTAGCATTGTACAGTGAGCTAGCTGTACATCCAAAATGGGAGCAGAGTTTCAACGTCTTAAACCCTTTAGCCTGAAATGCCTTGTTTGTACTTCAGGCATTTATTTAGTCATTTGTGAACATAATCATGAAATACATTTGCATAACTGATCTCTAGTCAATACTTTATTACATTCAGTGAGTTTCTCAGTGGGAAGTGTTAATGAAGATCTTTCTTGTTTTAAAGATCAACAATCTCTTTAGTTATTTTGGTCAGATATCAAGAAAAAACATTGATGCTCCTGTAATTATCTTTAAACGAAAACATTTTTATGCCATAAATTTCATGCTTAGCTGTAGCTGCCTTTTTGAATTGACTATCTAGACCATGTTCTATTTTAATTAATCCAGCTGGGGGCATTTCTTTCTTTAAATGAAATATTCCAGCTGTTTTAAAATCCAAGAGCAAAACACGTTTCCAATGGGTTGTTTTTGCTGGGTGGTGAAAAATCCTCCCTCTATCATTGAGTTCATGCACATATTATTTTGCTTTGTTGCCACATGACATACCTCTGTTGAAGTATTTTTATTTTTTTGTTGGGAAAATAATAAATTTTATTATTATTATTATTATTGTGTGTGATTTCTGAATCAGCAAAACCTATTAAGACAAGCTTTTGAACATAAGAGTCCTTTTAACACATCAGGATGCAACATACCTAAAGTCTAGGAAGTATGTTTAGGAGAGACCAGGAGAAAAGCAGTTCATAAAGATGAAATGTCAAAACTATAATATTTCCATGAAAATGTATATTTTGCTGCCAATATATTACATTAAAAGCTTTTTGTGAATAATGAAAGCGCTCATTTTGCAAAACTGAGAGAAAACTCACTCGCACAAATCTGCAACACACCCATGAATAATTTTCTTTTTCCATGCCTTTAGGTGTAATCAGGCACTTTGCAGTTTACCAAACGCTTTATAGTGTTAAAACAGGAGTACAACATAATAAAACTCACTGTAAGTCTCAATTCAAAGGAAGTTAATCTAAATGACAGAAAATTAAAAACTTTACAATGGGCATTTGATATTCTATTTATATTTACAAATTGTCATTGTTTGAAAGATATGAATTTCTTCAACTGTCCATGAAAGTTGACCTGAAGCTTGAGGAGAGTCACTCTGCCATCTTCTACAGTGCAAAAGTGACACAATGTGTGGATTTAGACTCACATTTTCTCTTAATGCTCTATGTTCTCATTCCACGCTTTCACTGCTTGGCCGATTGGCCTGGCGCATCATTTTGATTTCCCCTCAAGCCTCTTTTGGACGGCGAAGGATCCATTCCTGCCTGAAGTTCATCAAACCTATTTGAAGATATATTTGAAAGGAGATGACACTAGAAGCAAAAAGAGGTGGAATCGGGGCTGCCAATGTAGATAAGATGATTCCAGATGATGTTCATTCTCAGGCTGTCACCTGACCTTATTCATGGCATGCATTTGAAAAAGACAGATAACTCTCCCTATCTCATTCGGCTTTGCTCTTACTCTTAGTACTTTGGCAAAAAGAATTTGACTGAACTGTAATATTTTTGTCTTTACTGCCTCTTGAAGGTAAATTTAGTTCTAGACCTCTATTACTCCTTTTGCCTTCAAAGAAATATGAGAAGTGACAATGTGAAGAGCAAAGAGCTCTACATATGACAGTTGTTCTTTGTTTAATTCAAATCAGTTTTTATGTTACACCAATTCACAATAAATGTGTCAAAAAAGCAATTTCCATTCAATTACAATGTGCTAATTTTAAATCAACACAGCAAAATTATCTTTCATAGTAACTGTTTTTCTGTCAATTACTTTTAGAGCATCAGCCGTGACTTTGTATGTATAGCAACCAAAGTATTCACAGTTAGCTGCTTGTATTTGCTCCCTATAGACACACTAAGTGTTTCACAACTGTCTTTAAATCCTAGCTCTATGACAAGACCAACAACAAAGGTAATGGGTGGAAAGAGCTGACAAAAAAATGTCTAGGTAAGTTCAATGGTCTGATCCCTAGGCGGTGAACCTCGAGACGCAGGTTTGGTTTTCAGGGTTTAAAAGTAAAACTGCCCTGCAGGCTTCCACAGCATTGTCTAGCAGTTGTGTGCATTTTCTTTGTTCAGTGACTTCTTTGAGCTTTCAAGTATTGCTGTAAGGAGCTGAGAATGTTAGTGATAACAGAAAGCCCTAATTTTTAGTGAAGGTTTGATGCCCTTTGGATTGTCATAATGAAGTTATTTTTGTATTGTGTTTTGTTAAACTTATAAATTTGTGTCTTTCTTTGTCCACATGGTTTAAAGAATAGAATTTTGTTGCCAAACTCTAAACAACAGAGTAAATCAAATACAGGCAACTTGAAAGAAGCACAGCAGCAGAACAGCAGAACAAAATAATAACCACAGAAAGCCTTGCCAGTTCATTTGGAAAAGTGATAGATTGGGCATTTAGCACTGAGTACAGGAGACTCAACAATTTATCACACTAAAAACTTGAAGTTTCAACTTTAGGTTTTTGCTAATTGTTAAGAACTATCCATATATTAAAATGTTAAGTAGAAACATTCCACATTGAAAAAAAACAGATGTCACAAGGAATGTATTGTTATTGAATGCATAAAAGCACAAGCACATATCTAGTAAAACAAAATGTGGTGTATTTTGACATGAAGGCAGCAGAGGATTATCAAGACCTGACCGACTTTTTGGCTAGCAATATTTCTTCTCCAGCCTGCATTTGTTCTGTTATAATCAACAGTTACTTGCCAAAGAATAGCAGTAACATAGGACATTTTGTAGCATATCCAGTGCTTGTACTGTCTAGATGAAGGGATGTTACATACAGGCAATACCAGTATGTGCAGACAGATTTTGAGAAATTGGTCTAGAATCAGTCAAAAATAAAAGCACAACAGTCTTCTATTTTTAGGTGAATATAGTGTGTGTCCCTGCAGCTTTAAATAATAAATCCTGTCATTCAGGGAACAAACATTATCAATAAAAAGCATTGATGGAGTTCATACTGGTCAAATGCATTCCACGGGTTTCGTTCTTGTGCTCACTCAGACAGCTCATAACACAAAATCAGCTGCCTTTGATAAATAATTGAAAATTATTCTTGTCACAATGAAAAATTGTAAATGAACAGCCCTGCTTTGAAGCGCATGTAGCGAGTGGCGAATGGAAACTTGGCTACCACCACTCATGAATAGATGCAGCACACTGATGGTCTATACTTGCTGACTTGCCATCAAGAATAATATTTGAAGCATAGTTTAAAGTATATTTTATAGAAATATACATTAAGTTTATATAAATATATATTAAGTTTGTTGCCATTTATTGCTCTAATAATTTTGATGGATAGCATAGTCATGAAGTTGCATTTTAGGATCAATTTTACAAGACTATTAAAGAATTAAAAAAGTAGTTTTAAATAAAAGGTTGACTTGCAGTAAGTGAGGTCTGGGTTTGAATCCCAACAGGGGCCTTTGAATAATGGACTAAATGAAATCTAAATTGTTATGTCTTTGTGTAGCAGGATAAGTGGCATTCAAAGACTATATACACTTAGTACAGTGAGTAAAAAACTATATTTACTGGCCTACAAAGACATTTCAAGTGAGACAGAAATAAAAGTTGCTGCCCAAAGGATTTACAAATACTTTGTCCAAGTTAATGCACTAAGACAGGTACATCTTTTGAATAGATATGTCAATGATCTCAGACTTGTGTAACTTCAAATCAGCCCTACTACTGGTCTGTCAGTAGTCTGCATTTCTGTTCACATTTATACATTTACAATGAGAAACATTTTAGACCATTCCTCTCTTTTTGATCCCTCACTAAAACATACAGTAGAGCTTTTATGGTGTTGCCTTGCAGTTCACTTTAATGTGAGCATACATGCAGAACAGAAGTAACTTACTCCTTTCTCGGCACAGATAAAGATTGACTGTGAGACAACATAAGATATAAGGGAGAACATTTCTCAACTGGGGTCAACTTGCTTTGACAGGGTGCACATGCTGATATACAGCTTGATGGAAAATGACTTTTATTCTCGACTTCTGAAATCAGAGATTTACAAAACTCTCCTGGAACATTCTGAAGGACAATGAAAGCAACATCTAGAAAATGGCTGGATCAAGGGCTCTTTGAATGATTGATTCTGCACTTTAGAAGAAGCTCTCAGTTTAAACTAAATCTGCTTGTCAAAGGAAGCAGGGGTAAAAGAACAGTTTGTTTGAGCAGTGACTGGACCTAAAAGGCAAACAAGTCTCCTTGGAAGGATTTTTGTTGTTGTTGTTCTTTTGAATGTTTGGAACAAGAAAACTGAAAAGTGGCAAAAATTGAATTAGGAAAGCTAATCATCCTTTTATTTTTTTTAAGCA